>NW_028289464.1:0-132051 GCF_059628265.1 Tinamus guttatus
ACAAAATTAATTGAATTCTATGTTGAAATAAATAATTTTGCAAAACCGTTACTTGACAAGCTCTACAAGATGGTGCCAAAGGGGCTTTAAGGTACATGAATGACAGCATGATCAGATGTATTTAGAGGATCCTGGTCTGTGCCTACGCCTCACTACACGTCTGTAGATGGAGGAGTAAGATAGATTAATCCTTAGGTTTGCATTGCTTATGCATCTCACGTGATCTGCCTGGGGCATTTAGTATTAATTGCAAACAAAAGTTTAACATCAGGAAGTCACCGTAAATAATATGACATGTGTACGCATATGTCTGTGAGAGTTATTTAAAGCCATGGAGGATGTGAGATTCTCTGTGTGCCTCCTCCTACTTAGGGAAAAAAAAAAAAAAAAAAAAAGGTCAATTTGTAGTGATAACTACTCCAAGATTCCGTCTGAAAAAAATAAATTTATGAACTGGTTACAGAAAATGTCAATTTCTCTCTCAGGAAATGATCCAAGACTCACAGCAAAGTCCTCTGCAGGTTTGGGAGGTGGAATTTAAAATAGATAAATCCATTAACATCTGTAATTGCTTATAGGAAAGGCTGACCTGTGAAAATGTGTAACCAGTGTTCCTTAGCCTTGCATGGCTGCAGCCAAGCCATTTGAGAAAACAATCCTGCTTGTGTTCTTCCTGCATTTTGAGTCTTTTGGTGCCCAGAGCTTTATTGGAGAAACTGAACCACAGCTGCTGCCATTCCAAATGAAACACTCTGTTTAAGTTTTGAAAGAAATGGATTTGGGAGTCAATATAAAAGCTCCATTAAAATAGCCAGAACCGTAGTGAACATAGGGCTAGGAAGAAGAGGACAATCAAAATGTCTAAGAATAGAAATCTAGTTCTAGTGTTGCTCAGGGATTGATGGCATTTCCATATGGATGTTGTTGTACCTGTCGCTGTTCCAAGAAATCACTAGCTAGCACTGTTATTCTTCCTGTAGAGAAAGTTTAAGAAACTTAGTTAAATCAGGTTTTTTTAAATTAGTATAAGAAGCTAATTTAAACCAGCTAAGAAAGAGACAATACTTTTATCTGGTGTATGTGACAACAGTTTATGAAACATGGTCAGTGTCTACTGAGTAGCCAAAGGAGGAGGTAAGAACGCAGAGGTGAAAGAAGGGTGGGCACATTTGTTAGATGTGCTCTCTCATCTGTCCAAGAAACTCTTCTGCAAGGCCAAGCACTGCTAAGCCTTACTCTGTTAGCTGCTTTTCAGCATGGGGACAGGCTCTCTTCTTTAAATATGCTGTGTCACAAAATGAAATTTTGCACTCCGAGTGACAGTCTTTCCTCCCCACCTTATGGGAGTGAATACATTCATTTTTGCTGTGTTATATAAATGTAGCTATGGATGCATATACAAGTGGGACATCTCAAATTCTGAGCTCCAGGCAGGATTCTGACCTCAAAGGAGAGGTCAGCATGCTTTTGAATGTGGCCTGTGTCCGTCTGTGCTGAAAGTACAGTATTAGTGTTTGGGGTCAATATGTGCTATTATACTTATGTGCTGCAATATTTTATATGAGAATCTCTTCTCCTTCAAAGAAGAGTCTTCAAAGAATGTCCTCTTTCAAATTGGTACCAGAGGCCTGTTTCACACTGCATCTGCGTATACCATCTTACATATCCACCTTTTAGAGGTTTTTCCATTAAAGGGCTTCAGTAAATCTTTCTGAAGCCCTCTAGCGTACCATGAAGATCCTACACATGCTTTGGGCAGATTGAAATGCTTCACTTATATTCCAAAATCCTCTGAACAAGAAAGTCATCACTGTGCTGAGTGAAAATAAGCAGGGTCCTTGGAGAATGTGCTGCACTAAATGGTGTAATATATTCTATGCAGATGAATTAATCACAGAGGAAAGTCCACCGTTGGAACAGTGGAGAAGTGCTGGCGTCTGAAGAATGAAGGCGGCGAGCCAGAGAAGACGCAGCCCTGACTGTTCCTGAGATCTTTCCCTGTAGCGCTGCTAGGCAGCATTACTGCAGCCTGCAGCACCATGGATGAAGAGGACAATGAATTTAAAGTAGTGTGGGCAAAAATTGTCGGTAGGGCAAAGAAGAAAGCTGAGGATACTGAGGAGAAAGCTGAGGATACTGAGGCAACAAAGAAGGTTCAGAAATGGACAAAGACCACTACAACAGGCAGATCTGTTCCTGGGAGCCAAATCGATCAGTGCTTTCCAGTAGTGAAGGGGAAAGATTTGCCACAAAATTTGGGTTCTAAGGTGCCGACAGGGATGCGTGAAGAAGACGATGATGCTGTGGCCTGCAGTAGTGGTGGGACGTCACAAGAAGACAGGAGAAGCGCTTTCCCTGACAGCCAGCTGCGCACAGTGACCAGTTACTCTACCAAGAGGAATGTGACAGGTGCGTGCACTGAAATCTTTCAGACAGAAAATAGGCTAGTACTGAAAAGACTCAGTTCAGTAGAGCTCTTTAGAAGTCTGGAGGAGGTATGCAGTTCTTCAGTAAGGTGAAACCTAAGTAAGTGCTGAATGATATATGAGGGAGTCATTACCTTTTTTTTTGCGACTTCAGAATGTAAATCATCCCTCAAATCATCAAGAAGCAAGTTTAGATTATATCAAAGTGTTTTTTCACAGTGTGTTATTGTATTGAATGTTGAATTATGTTGCCATTGACTGTCACCAAGGCCAAAAAAATAAATTAAGAAAGGTTCTGGGTTAATTCATGAAGGATTGGTCTTTCAGTGATGACTAAATATGATGACCAGAAGGCAGTCACCAGTGCATGAAATCCTTAAACTGACAGCTAAGGTCAACCAGCAGAAGGATTATTTTGTACTTGTTCTGCCTGATGCCCTTTCGTAATTATCTACTAGTGACTGCACTCAGAAACTGGGCTGGTGAGATCTTTGGTCTGATCTCACAGGTTGCCTCAAAGCAGAGCGGAGATACACTGAGCTGTTAGCCTGCTGCTCGTTACCACCCCTCCTTAGGAACACCTGTTGCTTGGTTCTGAGCCTGAAAGTCCGAAGCATGGATAGGGCTTGAAGATCAGAGTAGAAACATGTTCATTTTTTTTGACTATCTCAGGTTGCTGTTTTGGGAAGCTTCCCAAGAGCTCCCTGGGCAGCTCAGTTACCTGTTTAATTCTGACTGGGAAACTGTGCTTTGTCCCCTTCAGTGAATGCTCCGAGTGACTGTTCCCAGACTACACTATCCTTCCGTCCTTCACAACCAGAGACCTGCTCTTCAGACACCTTGAAGACACCACTGCTGCCTGGGTCGAAGGTGCGGGCAGCAAAGCTGGCGGTGGAGGGAATGCAGCACTTCAAGAGAGTGGCACCTGAGCAGCTAAAACATAGCCTGGGCGATAGCTTGCCAAAGGCTGCAGCTAGCAGGAATTCCTCTGATGAAAGCGAGGAAGAGAACCCGGAAAAAGGTACGTTTCTGCTGTTATTTAGCTCCTGTGTGTGCATGGAGAGTGCTGAGGGCTGCTTAGGGTGATTGTATGAGCAGCAGTCTGGATTCCTGGGCTTTGTTCACAGCTGGACAGGTGGCTTGTGTAATGCTGAATAAATCGCTCGACATGTCTGAGAACTTGCTTTCTCTATTGATAAATGTGTATTGATCTCTATACTTCTCTCCTAGATCTTTTGTGAGGCTGAAATTTGATTTTATGTTAAGTTCTGGAGAGAGAATTTACTTTCTGGAAACAGGTTGAGATTCTAAGAGCATCAGTAAATCCAGTCATTCTTCTCGGGGCAATATTGTGTAGCTCATATAAATATGACCTTAGTTACTCCGTGTCTTCTGTAAATCTCTGAGCACTTACAAAATAGGATGTTCTATGCAGATGAATTGAATCCGTAGCAATTTGAATTCATAGGACTTTTTTTGGTGTTTTGGTGCTTTAAAAGTCAAGGCCCCTTTAAAAGTCAAGGCCCTGCTGGTTCTCTATGGACATGAGAATTTCCTGTGCTTAATATGTAATGTTTAAGACCCCATGTTCTCCCAGAAACTTCATCTAAAACATAACTCTCCTTTTGGTTCGGATACATAATGTGCGATGAACCAATTGCCACCTTCCACTCCTGGGGTAGTGCTCTCCTGTACTGTTTGTGCATTCCCTTGTGAGAAATGAGATGTGAAGATGCAACAGGAAGATTGCAGGGGTTTTTTAAGTTAATAAAATCATCATGACAAATGTAACAGTTTCATGCCTTTCACTACAAGATGTTTAACTCTATCATCTCCCCCTTCTGTGCCAGTTACCCACGATCTTCCATCCACAAAGGACGATGGTGCTTTGGCTTTTGCCCTTCAGCAGAAGATCAAGGAGGAAGTCCCGGAAAGCCTAGAGGAGAAGGGCTTGTTTTTTTGTCAGATCTGCCAGAAGGATCTTTCAGCCATGAACACAACACGACGGGGGCAGCACGTTAATAGGTGAAGCACTAGCATGAAAGGCCAGTGTGGCTTTCAGCAGCAGTGCCTTAGAGAAGATGTAATTGCAGACTAGGTAGCAAAGCTACCCATTAGTGTCCATTTCAAAATCTGCCCATTTCAACACCATTTATTCAATTAAATAATGATTTCCTAAGAACATTTGGTATGTCAGCTGTTTGCAAACCTGAGCTATTCGCTGAAGGAAAGATGTGATACTGTTTTGCAAGATGAATAAATACATAAACTATGCACTATATACTTTTGTAAAACTATGCACTATATACCTTTGTAAATACTATATATAGGCACTATAGACCTTTGCTTTCCACAGGTAATGAGAGTGGAAGGCTAAGGGAAGGATCCTTGTGTTTTCTTTTGTCAGAATGGTGTGGGCTTAAATTGATGCCAGCACTCTATAACAGTTTCCTTAGTGGTAAATATCAAATACTGTTAAAATATTACATACAGCTAGCTCTTTATAAATGAAAAGTCTGTGCTTCTCTGTAAAGAAAGTATTGTAAATAGCTTGCTTAAGTAGTTGGAGTTGCTCAATTACAGCATTTCAGGAGGCAAGGTTCAAAAAGAGCATTTTATTTTATTTTGTTTTGTTTTGTTTCCATCATCCTCCAGGTGTCTGGATGAGATGGAAGCAGCAGAGATCTCCTCCTCCAGCAAACCAGCAATCCCTGATTGTCTCAGCTGTGGCAAACATTTCCAAACTTCCGAGAGCCAAACTACTCACTTGAAACGCTGTGCTGTGAAGATGGATGTTCCTCCTAAAATGCTGCTTCAGGCACTGCAGGTGTCTCAGTTTGGAGTTGCCTCTCCTAAGTATCCCAGGTAAGATTTTGGTGAAAATCTTGCTTTCCTTCAAAAGTGGTGGATGACTATGAGTCAGCAGACAGGAGCAAAATGGGAAGTAAATAATCTTACACTAATTTGTCAGAAATATTTATGCTCTGAGAGGTAATTACGTAATAAAGCTGAATAGCGTGGTTGAGCTTATTAAGCAGAACATGCTATATGAGCATACAGTCTCTTTGGAGTATCTGTGTTTCCAAGGCCTCAGCTTTTCGGCTCGTTGCTGTCCTGGATACATGGGCCTTATCCACAGAGTCAAGGAGGAAACATACAGGATGTTTTGAATTGTGCTGGGTGCAGAGATGTATCTGCTCTTTGGGATTTGAGCAACATGTTCAGAGTATAGCGAGTGGTGCCTGCCTGAAATGTATCCAAAGGACTTTTAAGTCTTATTGTGCTGAGGAAGGGCCATTGCTTGTTTACTGTGGAAGTGTAAGATTGGCAGAACGGTTTTGGTGACGGTCTTCTTGACTTCAACCTGATTTTTGCCCTTTGATACAAAGTTTAGGTTTGAGGTAGCAGATGGTTAAGGCCATTCCTGCCCTTGCAAAAAAAAAAAAAAAAAAAAAAGGGGCAGTTTGTCAGTGCTGCAGTCTTATGTTTACCTTTCCAAAATAAGATTTTCTCCAAATTGCTGTGAATTCCACGCATGATAAGAAATCCTTTTCTTTCCTCCACAGAAAAAAGTACTGTTGATGCTTTCTTATTATTCTGGATATGGGAATCTCTCTGAGGAAGGGGGGCAGCTGGTCTGAAGTGCTCAGGGTTTCTTGTCTCTGATCCAGTTATGTTAGGTTAACTTGGGCTTTCTGCTGCATTCTTACGTTTCAGCAATCAACCAAACATATCAAAACGCAAAGAGTTCTCCGGAGATGACTCAAAGGAAATGAAAAAGAGGATCAAAATGGAACCTCAGGATGAAGATCTGCAGGTTGCTATGGCAATGTCACGCTCTCTCTTGGAGCAAGAAAAGCGTGAACAAGCAGCAGTAGCTGCAAATATGAAACCCGTGGCTGCCTTGCCAATCAAATGGAAGCCTGGATCAGGTATGTGTCACCGTGAGTGTCTCAGGCTATACTATTGGAGGAGTGATGTAACAGCCTGCTCTTCACTACCAACTTTTCTGTTGGGCATAGGGGATGACAACCACACTTCTGTTTCATTTAAGTTGTCCGAGATGGAGTAATGCAAAGTATCCACATACAGATAGCCAAGGGAGGCTGCAGGATGTTTCACTGAAATCCATTCTGAGTCTTATATTTATTTCACTGGTTGATTGTTTCAAAACTATAGAATGTTTTTAAGATGAGTTGTTTTTTTAATAAATCCCAAAGGGAAAACATGAAAAGACCATTGTTATTTTTTTTGCAGTGCATTTTTCTTATTCCCTGTCCCATACCCTTGATTATGCAACTTTTTCATCCTTCTCTCCTTGCTCTGCTTTCTTTCTGAAGTATATGTGCATACAACTACACACGTTGAACCTGTGGTTTGCTATTTAAATGCACAAAAATGGTCAGAAAAGAAGCCAGTTGCCCTGGGGGAAGGTTGAGTTCTGCACATAGGAGACACTTTGCTCTTCGTGGCTCTCCTCAATCTCTTCCTGCTGATAACCACTGCCAATTATATTGGGAATTAGGAAGTCAAAGGCAGTAAAGAAACAGACCTGAGAAACAGACCTGACAAATGAGAGCTGTGCAGGATTCATATGTGCTGTGGTTTGACATGAGTGACCATCACCAGTGATCAAGACGCACCAAAAGCAGTCCTTCATGGCTTTGGAGTCTTTTTTCTTCTCTCTCTCTCTCTCTCTTTTTTGAGTGAAGCGCTGCTAACTAGCCAAAAGCACTGTACGCTCACTTTTCAAAGGGTCTGGAAGGTAGCCTGCACATAGGTATCAGTTGCTTTCATAGTGATCTGATTTGACAGCTCAGCCCAGCAGGACCATGTGTGCACGAATAAGTCTTCCCTGAAGGTTTGTTTCTCTGGCAGAAGTAACGGGAGGCTTGGGACTTATTGCAGAAATCTTGTGTTCTGCTGTAGTTGCATTTTGATCATTGCCAACTGCAACACTTGAAAAAGCTGGCAGGTTCAGTTCCTCTGCTTATGTGTTCAGCTGTTCATTTATTTGGGTTTCTTTTGCTTTTCTTTTTAAAGAGAAAAGAACACGTAAAAGAGGCCCAACTACTCCTCCACCGTTACTGCTGCGGGATCCAGAGACAGCCCGCAAAAGGACTGAAGAGCGAGCCGCCATGGTGCTTACACAAGAGATGGAATTCCCTCCCACTCCTCGGCTTCCCACCAGTAGGATTTTGGAGGATGGATCTGAGAAAACAGACTGGCTCATGCCATCGCCCAGAAACAAGGACTGCCCTTTATGGAACAGCAGTGCTCTAACAGGGCCCTGCGACCCTGAATCATTCTACACTGCTGAACTGACCCCTCCAATCGTACCTTGCATAACTGTGCAGGTGGGATGCTCTTTTCTCCTTCCTCTGGTATTTGTGTGCCACAGTTTACTTGCTCTGTAGCCCTTCTCTTTTCTGCCATTTAAGTGAGTCACCCCATGCTCTGCATGCTCTCTGCTCCTGCACAACTGTCCCCTGGTCTCACACAAGTAGGTTTGGTGATCTTGAACTTTCACTTCTCCCTTTTGGACAGGAGGCTGAGGCTTGTGTTGCCAAGCTGTTCTTTGGGCTTTTGGAAGACCAAACAAATGGGAGCAGAGCACTGAGTGAGAGGGCTTGAGCCTCTTCATTTTGCCACTAGCTTAGCTATTTTTACAGTAGCCTGACTCTTGTGTTCCTTCTTGATACTTTTCTCTGACTGATTATAATCAGAGCCTTTCTCTTTCTTTACTCATGTTTTGTATCAAGGCAGCAAGGAACAGTGTGGAAAGTTCACACTGAAGATGGATGCTTGTGTGTTACACTGAGGAGGGGGTGGGCACTCCTAGGGTTGTAAAGTGAAGCGTTTGCATTTCAGGCTTTCCCCATGTATCCCACTGCCTGAAGCTGCATGCAGGACTGTGATCCAGTTTAAACCGGGCGGTCTCACTCTGTTATTATCCAGATGTCTTGCCTCTCGTTTTTCTGTAGTTTTATAAATGCTGCCTACAGAAACAGACAGGACCTTTTAGTCTGTCGCCTTATAGCACTATCTTCTTGGAGAGCAAGTATGTATCTGGGGATCGCTCAAAGTATTTTATTAATATTTATTAAGATATTTTGAAAGTATGAACTAGAGATCAATTCAGAGACTGTACTCTGAACTCTGCAAATACATACAAAATTAATTTATTGATGTCTTTTTTTTTCTCTCCTTTGATCAGATTTGTAAGTCAGAGACTTCTCTGCCATCAGTGGGATCTGATCAACCAGAAGTATCTCAGCAACTTCAGCCTGATCTCAGTCCTCATTATCCTGCTTCTCCAGAGACTGGAGAAAAAGCTGCTGATGAAGCCGACTCGGGCTCTGAACGGGCTGGACAGATTTCGTCTCAGGGCGAGAAGGTTCATGTTCAGACTCTGCAGCAACTGGTTGAGTTGGCCATGGAAGCACAAACTCAGTGGAGGCTTGAGCTTAACGACGCTCAGGAAGTAGAGCAGCCAGGTAAGTTCTGGCAGCCTCATGAGCCTCCTCTCTGGTGTCATCAGCTGTGAGGAGCCACGTTGAGCCATACTGAACTTGGAGAGCAGTGGCAGCAGCCGCAAGATGATATTGTTGATCCAGGGGGTGATATTTGGGGGCATTGTTCTGTAGTAGGCTTTAGGTACAATCAAGTTGACATTTCTGAAATGATTCATAGATCCCAATATTTAAGAAGAGCTCCTCTTAGACAGCAGCTTCTAAATTTTATTTTAAAAATCCTTTAAAGGTGTCAGATGCGTTTCTGCCAGCCGGGGGCCCAGACACGGCCAATAGTGAGGCAAAAATATATCCCCAAAATATATGCTCTTTTCTGCCTAGTGGCTTTTGCCGACAGCACTGTCTTACGAGGTTTCACCAGGAGAAGACCTGGTGAAAGAAGAGCGTAAGAGATGATGTTGTGTTGGTACATGGATACACAGTCCCTGAAGTTGATCTGTACAGGCTGAAAAAAGTCCACCACCTAGAATTCCTTCAAGAGCAGCTCTAACTTCCCTGGTTACAGTGGTGTGCATTGCACAACGGCACATTCCAAGACCAATGGTAGCCTTAAAATTGTCCAACCATTTAGCATAATATATGCACTGTGTGTCTCCTGTTCACTCATCAGTGAAGACTATGGTTGCTAAATCTAATGTCTCTCTGCTTTGTACTTGACTTGGGTAAAATTCCCTCAGTTCTCCTATTAAGCTGCAGCAAATGGCTGCTGGTCATATGCCAAGAAAACCAAATGCATCTGATAAAGCCAAGAGGGGGAGGCTGAACCATTCAGCTCAGAAATGTCAGCCTGGGACAGGAGTCTCTTGGGGAGTTGTCATGGCAAGGAAGAAATGGCAGTTAAGAGTTGCCACTTCATTCTGTCTTACAAGAAGGTTGTACATGACTTGAGATGTGCCTTTTCTTCTTTGAGGAAAAGAATTGACTTCCAGTGATTCTTCACTAAGTGGCTTTGCTCTTCTACCCATAGAGAAGAGATTTCCGAGAAGCAACGATATAAATGTAAGGACAAATGTTATTTTTCCCCTTTTTTGTATTGTTTATTTGCACTGTATTTTTGTATTGTTTATTTGTTAAAAAAAAAAAAAGCCTCTCCTATTTGATTAATTTCCAGAAGTATGGAGTATTTCCCATGCATTTTCACAGAAACAGAGATGTTTAAGCATTACAGTCACTCACAGGAATCATGATAGGCAAAGCTGAAGTAAAGGAGTCTAAAATTATAAGAGTAAATACTTAAAAGTAAATAAATAAAGGAATTTTCAAAGGAGATTTCAGTAACAAGTGCACAAGTTCCTTTGGACTAGATACCTGCATTTCTTTTATTCCGTGTTGCCCCCTTGTTGCAGAGGGCTTCTTCCCAGGTGTCATTGCTAGACCAAAACAGTGAACAAGAGAGGAAAGGCTCATTACCTTGCCCCTGGGTCATCCTCATTCCTCTTGCTCTATGCAATTGTTATGAACTGAGTTCAGTTCCATCAAGGTGGGAATTACAGCTTTCAAAAACATGGTGGAAGACAGCAGAGCAAGAGGCCAACTGCAGGCAGTGGCTCTGCCACATCAGGAAATGATGTGGTAAAGATCCGAGGATGATGATGTGCTGTAATGCAAAAGGCTGTTCCACAAGTAGAGTGGAAGACAGCATGTGACTGCCTCTTCACAGCTGCTAAGCTTTGAAGAGAGGAGAAGGAGGGAAACAAAGCCAGAGATATGTGTTGGACTAGGTTGCTTACGTCTCTTATGGAAGACCTTGCACTGATAAGGATTCTGTTAGTCCTGAGAAGGCAAAGGCAGCCATACCCACGCTGGGACCCAGAGTACAGCAGTGCTGACAAACTGGGCTGTTGCCTCCTTATCTGCCAGGAAAATGCCTTACAGCTGTAACAACTCCTGTCTTTGTGTCCCTTCTATGTTCTAGTCCTCTTTCAGGATGCTGGCAGAAGATTACAATATCATGGTCAACAACGCCTACTTGAGTGATATCCAGTTTCAAGTGGACTCTGGAGAAATCCTTTATGCCCATATGTTTGTGCTGTATGCACGCTGCCCACGGGCTGTTCAGCTGGTAAGTACTGCTGTTAGACTTTTCTCTTCCCCTCGAGTAAAGCCCCTTTGCAGTAACAGGAGTTTGACCGTCTATTCCAGACTGATCACAACAAATGAGTTAGTGATGCCGTACAGTAAGCACAGAGTATTTGGAGATCCAGTGGCAAGTCACTCTGGACCTGCTGATTATGGAGTAGACAGTATTTACAAGCTGTGCTTGTAACTAACCCAGACAGAGGTCTGTCACTCCCACAGGTGCTATGGAGGTAGCTGCATTGACCTGTGCCTTTGGCAAGGCCAGTGAAGTAATTTCTGTGTTTCCAGAAGCATTTTGGTTCATACAGTTTCCAGCCTGCTCCTGTGCAATTTCCTGCAAAGGCAATGAAAGGCAGTGGGCTGAAGACAGGAACTTGCCCTCTGACAGAGCTGCCACCAGACCATACCAACTTCTTGACCAAGTTTTGTCATTCTTTCTGGAATCAGTAGAATTCGTTTTGTCCTCATGCATGATTACAGCAGTTTCAACTCAAGGTGCTTAGGACCATTTATGAGGGGTCCTTGAAAGCTTCAGGGTACAAGTTAACAGCTGTATGGAGCTCCCTATTCCCCAGGGAGCTCTGTATCTCTGGTCCTTTTAGCTTCCCTCTGAGGCATCAAATCCTGGCCATAGGAACAGACTTTGACACAAAAAAAAAAAAAAAAAAAAAAATTAGTGGCCTGATAGAGAGCAGATACTGCTGGTGTTGTTCCTTTATGAGGAAGTGGACCTTGTTTGCTTTCCTTTTACCGCACAGGTTTACGACGAAGGGATATATGTGAAGGTGAAGGACGATGACGACGAGCAGACGCGCCGGGTGCTGCTGAGCGATGTGACAAAAGAGGCAGTCCTCGCATTCCTGCGATATCTTTACACTGCTTATACTGACATCCCTGCTAGAATTGTGCCCCAGCTGAGGGCTTTGGCTACCAGGTTTGTATCATACGAGTGTGCTTTGGGTCACCTCATGCTTTCAGCCACATGGACTTTAACCTGATACCTTCTGTTGTGGTTTCAGTGGCTTTCACAAAACTCATTTCACTTGAGATGCAAGTACCTCTGCTTCCATCTTAAGTGAAATATGAACACAAGAGCATCTTATCCTCATTTTTTCATGAATCTTTCTTCAGGTTACATCTGCTTGAGATTTTCTATTTTTGGTTTATGACTAGAACACTTTTGCCAAGTTTTGTCTCATGATCTTTAATGACAGCTGATGGTGGCAATGGTGATGAGTGTAATTCTCAAAGCATTGCCCTAGTGACACACTTAATCTGAATGAGACTTGCAGAATGTGGATGCAGGGAATGCTAATTTGTTATGTCAGTCATGATCCTAGACATGTGTTAGATAATGAACTTGAAACAGCAGCAGATGAAACACATTCTATCGGATCAAAATCACTTAGTTCTGGAAATGTAGGTGTCCTCCTTTTAAAATAATTCTGAAAAAGACCAGGAAAAAAAATCTGCTCTTTTATGTTGATAGTCAGTTAAACTCATACCTAATCAAGGAGAACTGATTATGCTCTGTAGTGGCAGCGATGCATTGTTTGGAATGGGGGAAATAAGTGTGAAACCTGAGAAGATTATGGTGACACGGAGTGAAAACCTGAAATTGTTATTGACTTTATTAATGTTGAAACTGCATGTCTAATTTGGCACAACAGTTTCACAAATTAAATTTAACTTTCTTTACAAGACTCACTAGATTGATCAGGCAACTATAACATTTTGGAATTTTGAATGAATTTTGAGGGAGATAAACATTAACATTTCTGTTACATTCTTGCAGGTTTGATTTAAGGGAACTTGTGCTCAAGTGTAAGGACTGCGCTGAAGAGAGCCAGGCATCTTCTGGAGTGGATCCAGAAGATGATCTCCTCTCTGCGAGAGATGATGAAGATAATGATAACAGAGCTGAGAACTTCAAAGAGCTCCTGAACTCAGTGTGGCTGGCTGAAGCTGAGGAAGAAGAAGCTGTGCTAAACCCTGCATGCCAGAAGGAAGACGACAACGGGGTGGGTGAACAGGAGCCGGAGGAAATATATGAGTTTGCTGCAACTCAAAGAAAAATGGTTCAAGACAAACTGGAGATGAGTGAAGGCACAGATTACAACATCTGTAGGGATACTGAGGTAGCCCAAGGTGCGAACCAGCAGACTGAGAAAAAAGAGGCAAAAAGGTCCGTATCTGCCTTGATAAGCAATGACTTCAGACATCTGAGGGAAGACAATGATGTGGAAACATCCAAATGTGACTTGTCTGAAGAAGAGAAAATGCAGAATACAAGTGGATACAAAAATGTGAATGCCACAAGCATCAATTTTGAGTCTTGTCAGTTTGAACCTCAGAAGTGGGTTAGGAGATGGGAAAGTGGGAAAGATTTCAAGTTGTCTCAGGCTTCACATAATATGGGAGGAGACGACCGCTTGGAAGAACAACAATTCACCAACTGTTCACTGCACAATGATACTGATAGGCGTGAAAATTATAAATGCTTATTTTCCAAAAATCAGATAGAATACAGTGAGCCTTCTCCAATGAAAGAAGTTATCAAAGAGTCAGGAAAGGCTGTTAGCGAAAAACATGTTGATGTTAATGATTTGCTTCCTTACTCCAAGTCACAAAAAGACCTCTCTCCACAAAGGGATGTTTTTTTTGGCAGTCCTCCTCTCAAATCTTCTATGTCTTTTTATCCTGCTGTTGGTTCTTCACCTATGTCTTCAGAATCGGATAGGAAATTTCCCAGAGAAGCAAAAACACCAGAGAGAAATCAAAAACCATTCCTGTCTCCCAAAATAGCTTTCCAGAAAGCCAATGAGCAGGGCATTACATCAGGAAATCGGAACATAGAGAGCACAATTTCTCCAGAAGAGCTTTCCTGCACTGATTTAAACAAGCATAAATATGCTTCAGTTTTGTCAACACCAGTCATAAAAACTCAGGATGTTGCAGTCCAGAACAGAAAAGAGGCTGATATTATTGTTTCATCTTCTGATGATGAAATGGAGCTAGAACAAGAGAGGAAGTTACCAGAGTCTGGCTCTCCTGAAAGTTTCCTGAAGCCCAGATTCTGGGAAGTTTCGGATAGTGAAGAGGAGGAATTCCCACAGATGCTTTTTTTAACTGAGAAGGTGTCAGCTTCAGCAGATGCCTGTCCGACAGACCTTGCAAAGACTCCCGGTGAGAGCTTGTATCTGTACAGAGTTCACTGAAGTAGGTTAAATTGTTGTCATTTTAGGTGATCATCCTGTTTGTTGTTCACCTGCTATATTGAGAGGGTGTTTTGGCCTTCTCATCCAAAGCAGTCAGGGCCAGGCACAAGAAGGTACAGTCAGCTTCTGATGTGGGGGAGTGCAACTAAATACGTGGGATAGTTGGAGCGTAGCCATTTGTGATCCATTCATGCTGCTGCTTTGACAGTGATCGTATGCATTGTAGAAATGATGAGACATTACCTGGGAGGGGAAAAAAAATCAAACAGCCTTCACTTTGCATGCTAGGGAATGATTATTCCTTGCAGTAATGGGTCTTGTTTTTCATGCATTCATCACTGATGTATGTGCTAACAATTACACGAAGACATCGGGTAAGCTTTGCTTCCAGTGGTAGAAGTATAGAGGTTGGCTGGAAGTAGGTGCCTCTCCTGCCCACGGGTAGGCTCTCTGCATATTTTCCTGCAAAGCTCTTCTGATTTGCCTTTGCTTTGACTTGCCCTGCCCTTCTGTTTGCTGATTGTAGGCTCTTCCAACAGATTTTTGTGTGTCCAGCACTGGTCCCAACTGGAGGACACAGTGAGCGGTTTCAGGACGCACACAAGACTAAGGGCCAAGCTGCTCTTTGCCACCAGATTGCACTTAGTGGTGTCAGGAGCTGGGCCTTGTCTGCTTGAATGTCTGATGACACAGAGAACACTAGCCTCTGGGGTCATACCCTTCTGGGGTCAGCTGCTTACTAGGACAGTTCCTTCCATCTAAGCTCTAAGAACAGCAATTTATCCCTTAATATTTATTAGATATATTACTAATTATACTATCGTAAGTAATTAGTTTAACAAGCAGGATTTAGAACATGACCTGAGACTGACTGTGCTTCACAGTATCAGGAAATCAGTATCACTAAATCAGTATCTAATTCAGGCCCCCAGAACCTTGACTTGTTCGGTTTCTTCTGCATCAAGTCTCTCCTATGCAATTTTCTTCCTTGGGAAAGAACCACTTCACAGAATTCAGTAAACATATATTTTTAATTACCTTGCAGCAGTTCTATCAAAGCCTCCAGTGGGCTTTTTTATTCAGACCTAACATATGGCTCAATTTGTTTTCTGATTTAAAGACAGTAAAAAACAAATATCCTAGACCCAAGGAAGACGAAAGTGTTGATCTGTTCGGTATAAAGGTATTTAGTAGAGCAGCTTGCAGACAAGTAGTCCTTCTTAAACAGTTACTATATAACATTAAAATATCTGCCACCAGGAGGGGAAGATATCATCCCTCCTATATTCTTCTGTACTAATTCTGATGACAATTTCATTCTGTTGCAGAACCTGCCTGTCAAGAGAAGGACAAGTCTCCTGAGAAGGACAAGTCTCCTGAGACTCCTATGACACCAATGCCAGCTTACTCCCTTATGAAGACCCCAGAACTGAAGAGGGAGTTGAGCAGGTTAGCACTGCTTCTACAAGTATATCTAGAAAAAAAAAAAAAAGTACATCTCTTTATGAGCAGAAAAAAATACATGGAAGTTCCATCTCCATATGAGGAAGAACTTCTTTACTGTTCGGGTGTCACAGCCCTGGAACAGGCTGCCCAGAGAGGTTGTGGAGTCTCCTCCCCTGGAGATCTTTCAAACCCGCCTGGATGTCACCCTGTGCCACATGTTCTAGGTGTCCCTGCTGGAGCAGGGGGGTTGGACTAGATGATTTCGAGAGGTCCCTTCCAACCCCAACCATTCTGTGATTCTGTGAGAAACCTGCTGGTAGGTGGTGTGAAAGGCAGCTACTGTGCTAAAGGGGAAAACTTGATGGTTTTCCAATGTCATGCTCTTCCAGCTGGCCACTGAGCTTCCTGGCCTGGTCACATTGTGAGCTATAGCAGTGGAAGGCGCAGCATTATCTTAGGCTTAAGTCCTACCTTTCTCTTTCAGATTTGGAGTTCGTCCTTTCCCAAAACGCCAGATGGTGTTAAAGTTGAAGGCCATATTCCAGTATACTCACCAGGACGTGGATACGGATGTGGATACTGACACAGAGGATGATATCCCATCCTCCCAGCTTCTCCCACAGAGGCCTCCAGCCAAGCGCCGTAGGCAGCTGAAGACTAACGGGCATGTTGGTGGGAAACGTGCCAAAATCTCCAACGGTAGACAGACACCAAATGTATCTCCAGAGAGGGGCTCTCTGGCAGCTGATAAGGAGGAGCTGATGCTCTCATCATCTCAGGAATCTTCATATTCTCAGGAATCGTCATCCTCGCTGGATGGCAGTGACGTCTCTACTGGTATACAGAGGTAGGGGAACAAAATACTAACAAAGGAGTCTACTGTGCAGCACAGAGATGAGCTGGGAAAATGGGAAATATAAGTGTCAATGCAGAATACAGGGGATCTGTACTGTAGGCAGCTTCCCTGAGCTTTTGTCACTTGAAGTAAGTTCTTCTGTTGTGCGTTTCAGTCTAATTGCTAGTGAGCTATTCTGAGAGCACAGAAATGCTCACGGGTGAAACTGCACATGGGCAGAGCTCAAAGCTGGCACTGCAAGGAGCCTCGCAGGGTTGAGTGAGAGCCTGCAAGAGGAGCAGGGAGCGCTGCTCGGTGAGCACTGCGTGTGGTGCTGCACAGAGCAAGTGTGTCAGCAGTAGTGCAGCAGGAGCAAGGAATGCCGGGCAGCACCGGCACAGCTCGATGTGCAGGTTTGCAGAACACGTGGCGTGTTCTGCCTCCCTCCCTTTGGCAATTGCTGGTGTCGGAGATGCTACACAGGGCATTGCAAGGGTTGGCAGCCAGGGACTTGGGCATCTCTGAGTGTGCCCTTGATGACCAGTTGTTTCCTTGATTGTTTTTTGCACTTTTTCTCACTTTTAGTTCTTGTAGCAATATATCCGAAGATGAGGAAGAGGAGCTCCCAGCTTCTCAGACAGCAGCCCAGGAAGCTGAGGAAGAGGAGCTCCCAGCTTCTCAGACAGCAGCCCAGGAAGCAGATACACTGGACGCAGTGGGAAACTACATCTTTTCAAATTCAGTCCTGTACCACAAGGTCCTCTTTTACGAGCCAATTGAGCTGGCTGCACTGCACCGAGAGCTGAAAGCAAACGGCATGAAGATTTCCAAGGCAAAGCTGATGGATTTTCTAGATGCTTACTGTATCACCTTCACCACGGCTGCAGAGCGGAAGGAGAAGGAAGCCAAAGGCAAGGGGAACGGAAGACAGAGGAAACGCTACTGAATGGAGCCTCTCTCCCATTTCCAGCGGCAGCTGCAAAGATCCCTCCTGTTGGTGCACTCCCCTGCTGCTTCTCCTCTTTATCTTTGCTTTCCATTTTTTCCTAATAAGTTTTAGTTCCCTAATAAGATCTTTTTTCCTGAATCTTCAGACTCTCCAAGTAGTTATTTATTCAGTATCTGAGCGGCCCTACTGATTGCTACGCAGGGGACATTGTGGAAATAAGAGGCCTTTGCTGTTCTTGGTTAATTTGGTGGTCTCTGGTAACACTCCTCAATCTGTGTGCAGCTGTTCTTCTAAACTATTTCTCATGGCTTTGCAGTGTCCTCTAACACCAGCAATTGTGTGAAAGCCTGGATTCCAACATTCCGCTGTGTGTGTCCAACATGTAGCAGGTATTGGCGTGCTGGGATCTCCAAGATATAATCTGCTCCATTTTCTGAGGGCTGTGTTACCTTGTCTTTGTAGTCCGATCAGAGCACATCCTTGACAGAGGTGGGGGTTTTTGGTTTTGTTTTTTTAAGGAGATGGTATTATAGTGATTAAATCTCTTCCTTGAACAGTCTCTTCTTAAACCTATTGTAAAAGAAGTTGTGAACATCATCTGGAACTCTTGGACAAACTCCTGGACCCTAAAAGGTCATCTTTTATATGTATTTTGTGAGCTCTTCTGACTTTCATGTGTTTTGAGAGCTTTGGATCTGAAAACGTCTTGGCAAAAAGGACACATTGTTATTTTTTTTAAAAAAGGAGCCACTTTTGTAACGTATTTATGTATTCTGGAAATTATTTATATTTTTGATATATTATAGCCTTTTTATTTAATTTATATAAATAAACAGAATAAGATCTTGATGATAAACTGTAACAGGTAATGCCTTAGGAAGGCCTGGGGCAGCCTAAGCAGCAGTCCTGGGTCTAGCTGGGAGCAGTAGTGGCTCCACAGTGAGCGCTCTGGCTGGAAGGGTCCTCAGCAGAGGACGGAAGGACAAGGTGAGTCGTGGCACAGGGGCCCAGCAGCAAGGAGAGCTGGAACAAGGGATTGCTGCGCAGTGGCTGGAGAGAGGAAGATCACCAGGTTTGTTTGAGATGGAGAGCACCAAGGTAGGAGAGACTCCAGGTAAGGCTGGGGAAGGTGTTTTGGTCAGCCAGAAGGAGAGATGGGGAAGACTTTCTTGCAGAAAAAGGCCAAGTTTTGCCTTAAGTGGCATTCTAGGAAATACTGTTTCCCATAATGTATCACATATTTCTCTCTTGTCAGTCTTAATATGTGAAAATAAGTAAGATCCCTTTCCATCTTCTCTGCTGTATTCCTAGTCAAGACATTTATCATCAAAACTTTTGCAATCAATTCTTTCTTATATCTTGACCTTCAGCAAATACAGTGTTACACTTTGGGCATATAAATTACAATCGTTCAACTAATAGGACTGCACCAAAAGAAACTTGGTAGCATGTTAAGAAAAAAAATTTAAAAAGAACAGTTACTGAAAATGCCTATATCCTCTTTTCTCTGTCATCCTTAAGCCTTTCAACTGAACACTTTGCCTAATGAAACAAAACAAAAATTTAACAACTGTGCCATTCGGGCTGGAGATAACATTTTGCAGAGGCTTCTCTCAGTATTCTTGTGGCTACAGTTGACAAAATTAAATGGTTTTCCTAATTCTAACAATTCTCCCAAACGAGGAAAAATGACTTGCAGCATGTCAGATAGGTCACAATGCAGCCTGCATGCTGCAAATTATCAGAAAGCCATTATTCATTCACCTGCTCCGTTAATCTGTACACAAGGGTGTCTCTTCCAGCTAATATTGATGTTCCCATCTGCCAGTGATGACATTATCAATCAGTTTCATCTGTATACTTTTCTATGTTTTTGTATGTTCCTAACACAGGGTCATATCTCTCTTGGAAAATCCCTTGTCTCTATAAAAAAAAGCCTTTTCAACTAAGATTTGAATTGTTTCCTATGTTAAAAAGTAGCCAATATGTTATTGGCAATGCATAAAGCCCTTGTCCTACCCCGACACACCTGATGAGCTCCAAATGAGCTTTGGAAAAAAACTGCTTCCAAATGTGTGTGACAACGAAGTGATCTGTGTGAGTGCCTATGGATACTAGTAGAGCAACTTTTGCAGCTACTGCCTGTTGTTTTGTGCATTATCACATTTCCTACCTACAAAATCAGTAGGGTGATGACTGTTGTGCCCTCCCTTTCTACCCGACCAAAAACTCCCAACTATTGTGTTTACGGTGCTAAAGTTTAGGTACCGAAGTGCTAAATACAAGAACAGCCTTGTGCTCATCCAAGGGCCTCCTGGAGCCTTTGGTAGCTCCATGCTGGTGGATTCCGTGGGCTTTGGTCAGTGACCTGTGCGCTTCAGCTCCATGGTGGCCGTACGAAGGACGGGGGGAGGCCTGGCCACGCAGGTGCCACGGAGGTTCCTGGGGACACAGGTAACGCGTTCACGGTGCGTTCCGACCTCCTTGCGTGCGGTTGCTCTTCCCTTTCATCTCGCCCCAGCCGCGGTGGTGGCTGACGTGTGTCCCTGACGCCTGGGCCCCGGTGCCGGCAGCCCTCCTGGCGGCCTCCCAGGGCAGGTCTCCGCTCTCCTGCTTTGCCCCTCTGCTTTCGCTGGGGACCTCGAGGGCCAAGAACCTTCCTCCTGCTCCTGCACGAGGCTCAGAAGCGGCTCCCCCGCGTGACAGCGGCGCTTCCCCCACGGGGGAGCCGCGTGCTGCAGGTAACGAGCTTGCCCGCCGTTCATACTCGGCACCAACGGGCCCTGAACGGCGAGAAGCGCCTCGTAACGCGCCCGGACAGCGCCGAGCACCGGCAGCAGCGCCGCCGCCGCCGCCATTTCACGTCGTCCTCGCAGGCTGCGGCCGCGACCGCCGCCTGCCATTGGCCGCCGCCGTCACGTGGCTCCGCCGCCGGGCTGTGGGCGAGCCCGGAGCGGGTAGCGGCCCGGCCGGGCTCGGCCCGGCTCGGCCCGGCCTCGCGGCGGCCGCTACACGGTCGGACCCGGCCCCGCGGGCCCGGGCAGCGCGGCTGTCGCCTCGAGGCCGCGCGTCGCTGCTCTCTGGACCCCGGCGCAGGCGCCCCGGCGGGGCGGGCGGCCGGGCTCTGCTCTCCCCTTTCCCTTCCCCCGGCAGGAGCTCCGGGCAGCGGCGGAACATGATCTCCCACATGGAGCAGGACGAGGAGCGGTGGCTCTGCCGGCTCCAGGCGCCCCTGAGCAGCGCCCGTGCAGGTAAGGGCCCCCCGCGCCGTCCGAACCGGGTCTTCTGCGGCTTCGGGCACTCCCGAGCCAGCCGCGGTGTGGGGTATTTCATAACCCGCTGTGTGTTTTATTGCTGTCTGCATCTGCGGGTGTTTTAGCATCCAGCCTAACTTACATTGAGGAATTCTGCAGCTGGCAGCGCTTTGTGAGGAAGCACATCCTCTGCTTTGAAGCTGCCTTCTACTGGTTCGCTGGATGCCCGTGGTTCTTGTTTTGGAATAAACAGCGCAGGGCAGATGGCTGCCCACCCTCTGCAGGACATGCGTGTTCTTACAGAGCTCTGATATCTCCCATCAGATGAACCTTTCTTGGGCGGAACACCCCGTTAAATCATTTCTCATACAGAGGCTGCTCCAAACCTGGGCATCCATGTTACCTTTCTGTACCTTTCCCAGTACTATTAATATAGCACATCATTTCAGTCCCATGTCATTGCTCCAAGCCATTTTTAGCTCTACTGTTCGGCTGAAGTTCAGTAGGGAGCTGTTATCTCCCAGCTGCCTGCATTGAGCCAGGGGAATCTGCACTCCCCGGTTAGCAGGAACCACGTGTGCCTTCCACTGCTGCCCCTGCGCTCCCGTCACCGCCACTCTTGGGGAACTGGAGCTTCTTGTGCCCAGAAGGTGACATCGCAGGCCCTAAGCGAGTGGCTGCAAACTCCAATAGCTGGGACCGGTCGCAGCTGCTCTTCAAATGCAAAGATGATGGATCAGGGACTGGCTGGTCATGTCAGACACAGACCACTTCCCTAATGGGACAAAAAAGTGAGTTTTAGTAACAAAAGTCTTGTAGATCAGCTCCTACGCAGGGAATCTGATATCCTGCCTCTGATCAGCTGCATAATTTTGGGAAAGCTCCTTCCTCTCTCTATGCCTGTTACTGTGGCAGCGTCTTCCAAATATTCTTGGGTGCAAATAGCAAATGGAGGCTTTTGTAGCAACGATGACCTTGTTGCATTGCAGCAATGGTCAGAAGCATAGAAATGTGCTGTGAAATAGATACAGGTTTACCAGTATGAACATCTACAGATACTAGCAGATACTGTTAAATCTCTTTGCTTTGGAGTCTGTTTATATAATAATACTACAATACAGCTGGTTGTTTTTAAGTGCAGATTTTAAAAAGGCTGCAAGGTATTCACATGGATCAGCAAGGTTCAAGGTGGTTGTCGTCTAGAAGTTGAACACAAGTTGTAAATGATTCAGAGGATGAAAAAACAGATTCCTGTGCGTGTTATGCATTTCACATTTTTGAGGGATCCTCCTCTTTTAAGTGTCAGTGTTTTTCATTGGACAATTCAGTGCGATTCGCCACCTAAGCCAGTAACATCTATCCCAGAGAACTTGGCCTTTGGGGCTCAGTACTAGCAAGTGCTATGCTGGAAGGTGAGGAATGTGATCTGACATTTCTAGAAAGCTAAGGTTTTACCTTATGTGTTAGTTTTTAAGGGCTGTATATAAGGGTTTTGTCTCTTGCTTAGTCCCTGCCTTGCTTTGTCTATTTGGAAACACAGATGAGAATATGAAGGCAAAAGTAAGATTGTTTGGAATAATTTAGCTCTTTCCCTATACTATGTTTCCTGTGTCTCTAACATTTAGTTTGGGTTTTTATTTTAAGTATTTGGTGCTCAAGAATGGCATTTATAGTACTGTGCAGCAAAATATTACTGTGACTTGGCTTAGTAGTAATTGTGGAACCGATGCAATGTCTCAGTACCTCCTAACTGGAGTATTTTCGGTATATTTGTGCAATATTTGCTTGCAAGTTCTTGCAGGATTTTCTTAAGAGCATTTCTAATTCCCATTAAGCGTAGCAACTTAAGAAAGAAGTTGAATAAACCAGCAGAAGTGTTGAAAGACACAAAAACAAATGAGTTTTTCGTGTCAGTTTTTGCAAGCTTCAGACCTTTAGACCTTTAGCCACAACTAACTCAATTGCTTTTGAACACAGTCTGAAATTAAAATGCAGCGTGGGATCTGAGCCCAAACTAAATGCTGTGGAAAGGCAACATCCGTCTTCCTTGTCAACTCCAGGTAGCAGAAAGCACAAATGAAAGGTAATGCTCTGTCGCTTGCCCGATGGGCTCTGTGAAAGCCTGAGCGATGGAGCTGTCCACCTTCCAGCTTCATTGCAAGCAGGAAGGGGCTTGTTAAATCCCTGGAGCAGGAGGATTTAATGGACTTTAGCAGCAGCTTTGTGGCCCGGAAATGACCACTGCGGGTTTTAACCACAGAGCTGAAAAAGCAAATATTTGATGCTCGCAAGCAGAGGCTCTGTCTTTATCTCCTCAACATGTATGTGTTTCTAGCATTGAATGTTTCAAAGACCTTAATTCTTAATAGAAGCGCCCCTGCTGTAAGTTTTCGTGCTTTGGCGCTGTTTTTGCCCGAGAGCGGGTGAGCGGTGTGCCAGCGGATCGGTGTTTTAGGGTTTTACTCCATATTTGAGCGTTTTTTTTTTTATTTTATTTTCCCGCGCTCGGGGCGGGCGGCCCTCAGGGGGCGCCGTTGGCGAGCGGCGGCCGTTGGGCCCGGCTCGCAGGGCGGGGCCCGTCACCACGGCAACCGCTGTGGCGTCAGGAAGTCTGTGTTGCGCCTGCGTCGCTCGGCTCGGACGCGCCTGCGCGCACCGCCCGAGCAGCGGCAAGCGCGGGCCGTTGGCGCGCGGTGCATGCGCTTCGCTGCGGTCCTTCCCGGTGTTGTGGCGGGGTGCGAGGAGCGGAGGGAGCCGCGGCTGCGGCGGAGAGGTCAGCGGCGGGCCGGGGGCGGCGAGGACCGGGCGGGAGCGGCGGCACCGGCGCCCCCCGATCCCCTCCGCGGGCCGCGGCTCTGTGCGGAGGGCCGGGCCGGCGGCGTGATGTCACGGCGGCGCCGCTTGCGCGGTGGTTCACGCCTCTAAAGTGACTTAAAAAAAAAAAAAAAAACTCGCCAAAAAGATACCGACTTAGCCCGGGAGACCCCGTTCTTCACAAAACTGTTTGGATTCGTGTTAATTCGTTATCCATCGAGTCCCGTATCAGTCATTTATTTCGCGTTGCCGTCCGTTTCGGTCTGCAAGATTCTTGCTTCCCCAACGGTCCTGCTCAAAGGTCGCCGCTGGGGACGGGGATTCTGAGAGATCGGGGGCTCTGCCGGGCCAGAGAGCGCTCGGCCTGTTCGCCCGTAGCATCTGTTGCATTGCAGCTCGTTGCTAGAAATCGGGACCTGCAGGAGCTGTGGTTTTTAATAGTGTTTGGGCTTCTCTTGTGGTACACTAATGTCATCATCATTATGGGATAGATGCCATTAGACCATTGATTTCTGAGTTAGTAGTTTTTAATAACGATCTAATAGCATTGTTAGTTTTTTGTGGGTTTTATGTACACCAAAAGCTCCTTTTGAACATTCTCTAATAAATCTTGTGTAATTTTACCACATTCTCATTTTAATGCAGTTCCTTTTTTTATGGTCTGCACTGCACCATTTCATTATCACGTTGCTGTTTTGCATATTTGTTTTTATTCCTGCTCTGAATATTTCTCCTCTGAAAATCAGATTAGCATTTAACAACTGGTGTCCTGTTCGTTAGTTGTGGAATGGTAGAATTTTGGGCATCAGTTGAAATGTTTTTAAACAGTGCTTAATTCTCAGTTGTATTTTTCATTTTGAAACACCCGCTGCATAGATTCCTGATTTGTATGTTACTGTGTTTGCATCCAAGCCATGAAAATTTGCACCTGAGCAACCGTTACTTTTTATTTTTATGATTACTTCCCCTTTATCCTTCCATAGGAGGTATAATGTGAAGTTTTTCCTGTTTTCAATAAGATGCTCTGTAAAATAGGAGGTTAGTTTCTATAACACTTAAAAAACAGGGGCAGTTTTTGTCATGTAAGTACCAATTTAAAATTAATTTCTGGAACGTGATAAAAATTTTACTAGATATAAAATGTTTTGCCTTATGTACGAGGTACTAGTGAGGGGGGTTGCTTTAAAGGAAACATGAACATGATGCACTGATGGGTTATGAGGGAACATAAGTGGGTAGTGTCTGGTAGACAATGATGCTGGTCATTGCTAAGGTTGCTTCTTAAAATCTTTTTTTTTTTTTTAGCCGTTATTTTTTGCTTGTTAATTTGTCATTGCTTGTATTTCCCTATCTGTTTCAGTTACCCTTGTCTGCATAGGAAGACTGACAGAGACTAGAGCAGAAAGGTTAGTACCTGATTTGGAATTTGTCTTCTACACTTATATTTGTGCTCTGCTCACTGAGTAACTCCTGTTCTCTCTCCTCAGTATTATATATTATATTGGCACTTCCACAAAGCCAGAGAACGTGCACTGTGCAGCTCTTGCATTATGTCTCAGTAGGAGAGAGTGTGCCATAGAGTTGTGGTTCTGGGTTCAAGAAAGTTATTAGGAAACAAGATGGAAAAAGAAAGGGCAGACTATTCATGGTATCATGAGTCCCAACTTTCTGCTCAAAATAGGGTCAGCTCTAGAATTGCGTTGTGTTGTTCAGGACTTTATCTAGCCTGATCTATTCTGACCTCCAAAGAGCTGCGTTGGGGGGTTTTGTTGTTTGTTTGTTTGTTTGTTTTCTGCAGGAGCAGTGCTGTTCACTGCTGGGAGCAGTGCTGGGCTGAGCAGATCCTGAGTAATATTTGAATTCACACACACATTTAAGTACACAGGTACTTGTGGAAGTGGCTAAACTTAGCACCATTAGAGCATCTGCTGTCACCTTCTCCCACCCTCTGAAGCTTGGAACTTGAGCAAAAAGAGGAATTAGTAAAAATACACTAAAATCTAACCCTTTCATCCCAATTTCTAGGTTCCATCTTCAAGAACCATCTAGGTTCTTGCTGCTCTGTGCTATTTTGATTATATACATCAAAAGGTTCAGTTGGGCTATAGACCGAACATCTAAGTGGATAGGTAAGTGCTGCTGTTTATTTTATTTGACCAGCTTGTGTGATTTGTAGAGTCCTAAAATCTTACAAAATTAATCGAATTCTATATTGAAATAAATAATTTTGCAAAACCGTTACTTGACAAGCTCTACAAGATGGTGCCAAAGGGGCTTTAAGGTACATGAATGACAGCATGATCAGATGTATTTAGAGGATCCTGGTCTGTGCCTACGCCTCACTACATATCTGTAGATGGAGGAGTAAGATAGATTAATCCTTAGGTTTGCATTGCTTATGCATCTCACGTGATCTGCCTGGGGCATTCAGTATTAATTGCAAACAAAAGTTTAACATCAGGAATTATTTATTATCATAAATAATATGACATGTGTACGCATATGTCTGTGAGAGTTATTTAAAGCCATGGAGGATGTGAGATTCTCTGTGTGCCTGCTCCTACTTAGGGAAAAAAAAAAAAAAAAAAAAAAAAGGTCAATTTGTAGTGATAACTACTCCAAGATTCCGTCTGAAAAAAATAAATTTATGAACTGGTTACAGAAAATGTCAATTTCTCTCTCAGGAAATGATCCAAGACTCACAGCAAAGTCCTCTGCAGGTTTGGGAGGTTGAATTTAAAATAAATAAATCCATTAACATCTGTAATTGCTTATAGGAAAGGCTGACCTGTGAAAATGTGTAACCAGCATTCCTTAGCCTTGCATGGCTGCAGCCAAGCCATTTGAGAAAACAATCCTGCTTGTGTTCTTCCTGCATTTTGAGTCTTTTGGTGCCCAGAGCTTTATTGGAGAAACTGAACCACAGCTGCTGCCATTCCAAATGAAACACTCTGTTTAAGTTTTGAAAGAAATGGATTTGGGAGTCAATATAAAAGCTCCATTAAAATAGCCAGAACCGTAGTGAACATAGGGCTAGGAAGAAGAGGACAATCAAAATGTCTAAGAATAGAAATCTAGTTCTAGTGTTGCTCAGGGATTGATGGCATTTCCATATGGATGTTGTTGTACCTGTCGCTGTTCCAAGAAATCACTAGCTAGCACTGTTATTCTTCCTGTAGAGAAAGTTTAAGAAACTTAGTTAAATCAGGTTTTTTTAAATTAGTATAAGAAGCTAATTTAAACCAGCTAAGAAAGAGACAATACTTTTATCTGGTGTATTTGACAACAGTTTATGAAACATGGTCAGTGTCTACTGAGTAGCCAAAGGAGGAGGTAAGAACACAGAGGTGAAAGAAGGGTGGGCACATTTGTTAGATGTGCTCTCTCATCTGTCCAAGAAACTCTTCTGCAAGGCCAAGCACTGCTAAGCCTTACTCTGTGAGCTACTTTTCAGCATGGGGACAGGCTCTCTTCTTTAAATATGCTGTGTCACAAAATGAAATTTTGCACTCCGAGTGACAGTCTTTCCTCCCCACCTTATGGGAGTGAATACATTCATTTTTGCTGTGTTATATAAATGTAGCTATGGATGCATATACAAGTGGGACATCTCAAATTCTGAGCTCCAGGCAGGATTCTGACCTCAAAGGAGAGGTCAGCATGCTTTTGAATGTGGCCTGTGTCCGTCTGTGCTGAAAGTACAGTATTAGTGTTTTGGGTCAATATGTGCTATTATACTTATGTGCTGCAATATTTTATATGAGAATCTCTTCTCCTTCAAAGAAGAGTCTTCAAAGAATGTCCTCTTTCAAATTGGTACCAGAGGCCTGTTTCACACTGCATCTGCGTATACCATCTTACATATCCACCTTTTAGAGGTTTTTCCATTAAAGGGCTTCAGTAAATCTTTCTGAAGCCCTCTAGCGTACCATGAAGATCCTACACATGCTTTGGGCAGATTGAAATGCTTCACTTATATTCCAAAATCCTCTGAACAAGAAAGTCATCACTGTGCTGAGTGAAAATAAGCAGGGTCCTTGGAGAATGTGCTGCACTAAATGCTATAATATATTCTATGCAGATGAATTAATCACAGAGGAAAGTCCACCGTTGGAACAGTGGAGAAGTGCTGGCGTCTGAAGAATGAAGGCGGCGAGCCAGAGAAGACGCAGACCTGACTGTTCCTGAGATCTTTCCCTGTAGCGCTGCTAGGCAGCATTACTGCAGCCTGCAGCACCATGGATGAAGAGGACAATGAATTTAAAGTAGTGTGGGCAAAAATTGTCGGTAGGGCAAAGAAGAAAGCTGAGGATACTGAGGAGAAAGCTGAGGATACTGAGGCAACAAAGAAGGTTCAGAAATGGACAAAGACCACTACAACAGGCAGATCTGTTCCTGGGAGCCAAATCGATCAGTGCTTTCCAGTAGTGAAGGGGAAAGATTTGCCACAAAATTTGGGTTCTAAGGTGCCGACAGGGATGCGTGAAGAAGACGACGATGCTGTGGCCTGCAGTAGTGGTGGGACGTCACAAGAAGACAGGAGAAGCGCTTTCCCTGACAGCCAGCTGCGCACAGTGACCAGTTACTCTACCAAGAGGAATGTGACAGGTGCGTGCACTGAAATCTTTCAGACAGAAAATAGGCTAGTACTGAAAAGACTCAGTTCAGTAGAGCTCTTTAGAAGTCTGGAGGAGGTATGCAGTTCTTCAGTAAGGTGAAACCTAAGTGCTGAGTGATACATGAGGGAGTCATTACCTTTTTTTTTTGCGACTTCAGAATGTAAATCATCCCTCAAATCATCAAGAAGCAAGTTTAGATTATATCAAAGTGTTTTTTCACAGTGTGTTATTGTATTGAATGTTGAATTATGTTGCCATTGACTGTCACCAAGGCCAAAAAAATAAATTAAGAAAGGTTCTGGGTTAATTCATGAAGGATTGGTCTTTCAGTGATGACTAAATATGATGACCAGAAGGCAGTCACCAGTGCATGAAATCCTTAAACTGACAGCTAAGGTCAACCAGGAGAAGGATTATTTTGTACTTGTTCTGCCTGATACCCTTTCGTAATTATCTACTAGTGACTGCACTCAGAAACTGGGCTGGTGAGATCTTTGGTCTGATCTCACAGGTTGCCTCAAAGCAGAGCGGAGATACACTGAGCTGTTAGCCTGCTGCTCGTTACCACCCCTCCTTAGGAACACCTGTTGCTTGGTTCTGAGCCTGAAAGTCCGAACCATGGATAGGACTTGAAGATCAGAGTAGAAACATGTTCATTCTTTTTGACTATCTCAGGTTGCTGTTTTGGGAAGCTTCCCAAGAGCTCCCTGGGCAGCTCAGTTACCTGTTTAATTCTGACTGGGAAACTGTGCTTTGTCCCCTTCAGTGAATGCTCCGAGTGACTGTTCCCAGACTACACTATCCTTCCGTCCTTCACAACCAGAGACCTGCTCTTCAGACACCTTGAAGACACCACTGCTGCCTGGGTCGAAGGTGCGGGCAGCAAAGCTGGCGGTGGAGAGAATGCAGCAGTTCAAGAGAGTGGCACCTGAGCAGCTAAAACATAGCCTGGGCGATAGCTTGCCAAAGGCTGCAGCTAGCAGGAATTCCTCTGATGAAAGCGAGGAAGAGAACCCGGAAAAAGGTACGTTTCTGCTGTTATTTAGCTCCTGTGTGTGCATGGAGAGTGCTGAGGGCTGCTTAGGGTGATTGTATGATTCATATGTGCTGTGGTTTGACATGAGTGACCATCACCAGTGATCAAGACGCACCAAAAGCAGTCCTTCATGGCTTTGGAGTCTTTTTTCTTGTCTCTCTCTCTCCCTTTTTTGAGTGAAGCGCTGCTAACTAGCCAAAAGCACTGTACGCTCACTGTTCAAAGGGTCTGGAAGGTAGCCTGCACATAGGTATCAGTTGCTTTCATAGTGATCTGATTTGACAGCTCAGCCCAGCAGGACCATGTGTGCACGAATAAGTCTTCCCTGAAGGTTTGTTTCTCTGGCAGAAGTAACGGGAGGCTTGGGACTTATTGCAGAAATCTTGTGTTCTGCTGTAGTTGCATTTTGATCATTGCCAACGGCAACACTTGAAAAAGCTGGCAGGTTCAGTTCCTCTGCTTATGTGTTCAGCTGTTCATTTATTTGGGTTTCTTTTGCTTTTCTTTTTAAAGAGAAAAGAACACGTAAAAGAGGCCCAACTACTCCTCCACCGTTACTGCTGCGGGATCCAGAGACAGCCCGCAAAAGGACTGAAGAGCGAGCCGCCATGGTGCTTACACAAGAGATGGAATTCCCTCCCGCTCCTCGGCTTCCCACCAGTAGGATTTTGGAGGATGGATCTGAGAAAACAGACTGGCTCATGCCATCGCCCAGAAACAAGGACTGCCCTTTATGGAACAGCAGTGCTCTAACAGGGCCCTGCGACCCTGAATCATTCTACACTGCTGAACTGACCCCTCCAATCGTACCTTGCATAACTCTGCAGGTGGGATGCTCTTTTCTCCTTCCTCTGGTATTTGTGTGCCACAGTTTACTTGCTCTGTAGCCCTTCTCTTTTCTGCCATTTAAGTGAGTCACCCCATGCTCTGCATGCTCTCTGCTCCTGCACAACTGTCCCCTGGTCTCACACAAGTAGGTTTGGTGATCTTGAACTTTCAATTCTCCCTTTTGGACAGGAGCCTGAGGCTTGTGTTGCCAAGCTGTTCTTTGGGCTTTTGGAAGACAAAACAAATGGGAGCAGAGCACTGAGTGAGAGGGCTTGAGCCTCTTCATTTTGCCACTAGCTTAGCTATTTTTACAGTAGCCTGACTCTTGTGTTCCTTCTTGATACTTTTCTCTGACTGATTATAATCAGAGCCTTTCTCTTTCTTTACTCATGTTTTGTATCAAGGCAGCAAGGAACAGTGTGGAAAGTTCACACTGAAGATGGATGCTTGTGTGTTACACTGAGGAGGGGGTGGGCACTCCTAGGGTTGTAAAGTGAAGCGTTTGCATTTCAGGCTTTCCCCATGTATCCCACTGCCTGAAGCTGCATGCAGGACTGTGATCCAGTTTAAACCGGGCGGTCTCACTCTGTTATTATCCAGATGTCTTGCCTCTCGTTTTTCTGTAGTCTTATAAATGCTGCCTACAGAAACAGACAGGACCTTTTAGTCTGTCGCCTTATAGCACTATCTTCTTGGAGAGCAAGTATGTATCTGGGGATCGCTCAAAGTATTTTATTAATATTTATTAAGACATTTTGAAAGTATGAACTAGAGATCAATTCAGAGACTGTACTCTGAACTCTGCAAATACATACCAAATTAATTTATTGATGTCTTTTTTTTTCTCTCCTTTGATCAGATTTGTAAGTCAGAGACTTCTCTGCCATCAGTGGGATCTGATCAACCAGAAGTATCTCAGCAACTTCAGCCTGATCTCAGTCCTCATTATCCTGCTTCTCCAGAGACTGGAGAAAAAGCTGCTGATGAAGCTGACTCGGGCTCTGAACAGGCTGGACAGATTTCGTCTCAGGGCGAGAAGGTTCATGTTGAGACTCTGCAGCAACTGGTTGAGTTGGCCATGGAAGCACAAACTCAGTGGATGCTTGAGCTTAACGACGCTCAGGAAGTCGAGCAGCCAAGTAAGTTCTGGCAGCCTCATGAGCCTCCTCTCTGGTGTCATCAGCTGTGAGGAGCCACGTTGAGCCATACTGAACTTGGAGAGCAGTGGCAGCAGCCGCAAGATGATATTGTTGATCCAGGGGGTGATATTTGGGGGCATTGTTCTGTAGTAGGCTTTAGGTACAATCAAGTTGACATTTCTGAAATGATTCATAGATCCCAATATTTAAGAAGAGCTCCTCTTAGACAGCAGCTTCTAAATTTTATTTTAAAAATCCTTTAAAGGTGTCAGATGCATTTCTGCCAGCCGGGGGCCCAGACACGGCCAATCGTGAGGCAAAAATATATCCCCAAAATATATGCTCTTTTCTGCCTAGTGGCTTTTGCCGACAGCACTGTCTTACGAGGTTTCACCAGGAGAAGACCTGGTGAAAGAAGAGCGTAAGAGATGATGTTGTGTTGGTACATGGATACACAGTCCCTGAAGTTGATCTGTACAGGCTGAAGAAAGTCCACCACCTAGAATTCCTTCAAGAGCAGCTCTAACTTCCCTGGTTACAGTGGTGTGCATTGCACAACGGCACATTCCAAGACCAATGGTAGCCTTAAAATTGTCCAACCATTTAGCATAATATATGCACTGTGTGTCTCCTGTTCACTCATCAGTGAAGACTATAGTTGCTAAATCTAATGTCTCTCTGCTTTGTACTTGACTTGGGTAAAATTCCCTCAGTTCTCCTATTAAGCTGCAGCAAATGGCTGCTGGTCATATGCCAAGAAAACCAAATGCATCTGATAAAGCCAAGAGGGGGAGGCTGAACCATTCAGCTCAGAAATGTCAGCCTGGGACAGGAGTCTCTTGGGGAGTTGTCATGGCAAGGAAGAAATGGCAGTTAAGAGTTGCCACTTCATTCTGTCTTACAAGAAGGTTGTACATGACTTGAGATGTGCCTTTTCTTCTTTGAGGAAAAGAATTGACTTCCAGTGATTCTTCACTAAGTGGCTTTGCCCTTCTACCCATAGAGAAGAGATTTCCGAGAAGCAACGATATAAATGTAAGGACAAATGTTATTTTTCCCCTTTTTTGTATTGTTTATTTGCACTGTATTTTTGTATTGTTTATTTGTTAAAAAAAAAAAAGCCTCTCCTATTTGATTAATTTCCAGAAGTATGGAGTATTTCCCATGCATTTTCACAGAAACAGAGATGTTTAAGCATTACAGTCACTCACAGGAATCATGATAGGCAAAGCAGAAGTAAAGGAGTCTAAAATTATAAGAGTAAATACTTAAAAGTAAATAAATAAAGGAATTTTCAAAGGAGATTTCACTAACAAGTGCACAAATTCCTTTGGACTAGATACCTGCATTTCTTTTATTCTGTGTTGCCCCCTTGTTGCAGAGGGCTTCTTCCCAGGTGTCATTGCTAGACCAAAACAGTGAACAAGAGAGGAAAGGCTCTTTACCTTGCCCCTGGGTCATCCTCATTCCTCTTGCTCTATGCAATTGTTATGAACGGAGTTCAGTTCCATCAAGGTGGGAATTACAGCTTTCAAAAACATGGTGGAAGACAGCAGAGCAAGAGGCCAACTGCAGGCAGTGGCTCTGCCACATCAGGAAATGATGTGGTAAAGATCCGAGGATGATGATGTGCTGTAATGCAAAAGGCTGTTCCACAAGTAGAGTGGAAGACAGCATGTGACTGCCTCTTCACAGCTGCTAAGCTTTGAAGAGAGGAGAAGGAGGGAAACAAAGCCAGAGATGTGTGTTGGACTAGGTTGCTTACGTCTCTTATGGAAGACCTTGCACTGATAAGGATTCTGTTAGTCCTGAGAAGGCAAAGGCAGCCATACCCGTGCTGGGACCCAGAGTACAGCAGTGCTGACAAACTGGGCTGTTGCCTCCTTATCTGCCAGGAAAATGCCTTACAGCTGTAACAACTCCTGTCTTTGTGTCCCTTCTATGTTCTAGTCCTCTTTCAGGATGCTGGCAGAAGATTACAATATCATGGTCAACAACGCCTACTTGAGTGATATCCAGTTTCAAGTGGACTCTGGAGAAATCCTTTATGCCCATATGTTTGTGCTGTATGCACGCTGCCCACGGGCTGTTCAGCTGGTAAGTACTGCTGTTAGACTTTTCTCTTCCCCTCGAGTAAAGCCCCTTTGCAGTAACAGGAGTTTGACCGTCTATTCCAGACTGATCACAACAAATGAGTTAGTGATGCCGTACAGTAAGCACGGAGTATTTGGAGATCCAGTGGCAAGTCACTCTGGACCTGCTGATTATGGAGTAGACAGTATTTACAAGCTGTGCTTGTAACTAACCCAGACAGAGGTCTGTCACTCCCACAGGTGCTATGGAGGTAGCTGCATTGACCTGTGCCTTTGGCAAGGCCAGTGAAGTAATTTCTGTGTTTCCAGAAGCATTTTGGTTCATACAGTTTCCAGCCTGCTCCTGTGCAATTTCCTGCAAAGGCAATGAAAGGCAGTGGGCTGAAGACAGGAACTTGCCCTCTGACAGAGCTGCCACCAGACCATACCAACTTCTTGACAAAGTTTTGTCATTCTTTCTGGAATCAGTAGAATTCCTTTTGTCCTCATGCATGATTACAGCAGTTTCAACTCAAGGTGCTTAGGACCATTTATGAGGGGTCCTTGAAAGCTTCAGGGTACAAGTTAACAGCTGTATGGAGCTCCCTATTCCCCAGGGAGCTCTGTATCTCTGGTCCTTTTAGCTTCCCTCTGAGGCATCAAATCCTGGCCATAGGAACAGACTTTGACACAAAAAAAAAAAAAAATTAGTGGCCTGATAGAGAGCAGATACTGCTGGTGTTGTTCCGTTATGAGGAAGTGGACCTTGTTTGCTTTCCTTTTACCGCACAGGTTTACGACGAAGGGATATATGTGAAGGTGAAGGACGATGACGACGAGCAGACGCGCCGGGTGCTGCTGAGCGATGTGACAAAAGAGGCAGTCCTCGCATTCCTGCGATATCTTTACACTGCTTATACTGACATCCCTGCTAGAATTGTGCCCCAGCTGAGGGCTTTGGCTACCAGGTTTGTATCATATGAGTGTGCTTTGGGTCACCTCATGCTTTCAGCCACATGGACTTTAACCTGATACCTTCTGTTGTGGTTTCAGTGACTTTCACAAAACTCATTTCACTTGAGATGCAAGTACCTCTGCTTCCATCTTAAGTGAAATACGAACACACGAGCATCTTATCCTCATTTTTTCATGAATCTTTCTTCAGGTTACATCTGCTTGAGATTTTCTATTTTTGGTTTATGACTAGAACACTTTTGCCAAGTTTTGTCTCATGATCTTTAATGACAGCTGATGGTGGCAATGGTGATGAGTGTAATTCTCAAAGCATTGCCCTAGTGACACACTTAATCTGAATGAGACTTGCAGAAAGTGGATGCAGGGAATGCTAATTTGTTATGTCAGTCATGATCCTAGACATGTGTTAGATAATGAACTTGAAACAGCAGCAGATGAAACACATTCTATCGGATCAAAATCACTTAGTTCTGGAAATGTAGGTGTCCTCCTTTTAAAGTAATTCTGAAAAAGACCAGGAAAAAAAATCTGCTCTTTTATGTTGATAGTCAGTTAAACTCATACCTAATCAAGGAGAACTGATTATCCTCTGTAGTGGCAGCGATGCATTGTTTGGAATGGGGGAAATAAGTGTGAAACCTGAGAAGATTATGGTGACACGGAGTGAAAACCTGAAATTGTTATTGACTTTATTAATGTTGAAACTGCATGTCTAATTTGGCACAACAGTTTCACAAATTAAATTTAACTTTCTTTACAAGACTCACTAGATTGATCAGGCAACTATAACATTTTGGAATTTTGAATGAATTTTGAGGGAGATAAACATTAACATTTCTGTTACATTCTTGCAGGTTTGATTTAAGGGAACTTGTGCTCAAGTGTAAGGACTGCGCTGAAGAGAGCCAGGCATCTTCTGGAGTGGATCCAGAAGATGATCTCCTCTCTGCGAGAGACGATGAAGATAATGATAACAGAGCTGAGAACTTCAAAGAGCTCCTGAACTCAGTGTGGGTGGCTGAAGATGAGGAAGAAGAAGCTGTGCTAAACCCTGCATGCCAGAAGGAAGACGGCAACGGGGTGGGTGAACAGGAGCCGGAGGAAATATATGAGTTTGCTGCAACTCAAAGAAAAATGGTTCAAGACAAACTGGAGATGAGTGAAGGCACAGATGACAACATCTGTAGGGATACTGAGGTAGCCCAAGGTGCGAACCAGCAGACTGAGAAAAAAGAGGCAAAAAGGTCCATATCTGCCTTGATAAGCAATGACTTCAGACATCTGAGGGAAGACAATGATGTGGAAACATCCAAATGTGACTTGTCTGAAGAAGAGAAAATGCAGAATACAAGTGGATGCAAAAATGTGAATGCCACAAGCATCAATTTTGAGTCTTGTCAGTTTGAACCTCAGAAGTGGGTTAGGAGATGGGAAAGTGGGAAAGATTTCAAGTTGTCTCAGGCTTCACATAATATGGGAGGAGACGACCGCTTGGAAGAACAACAATTCACCAACTGTTCACTGCACAATGATACTGATAGGCGTGAAAATTATAAATGCTTATTTTCCAAAAATCAGATAGAATACTGTGAGCCTTCTCCAATGAAAGAAGTTATCAAAGAGTCGGGAAAGGCTGTTAGCGAAAAACATGTTGATGTTAATGATTTGCTTCCTTACTCCAAGTCACAAAAAGACCTCTCTCCACAAAGGGATGTTTTTTTTGGCAGTCCTCCTCTCAAATCTTCTATGTCTTTTTATCCTGCTGTTGGTTCTTCACCTATGTCTTCAGAATCGGATAGGAAATTTCCCAGAGAAGCAAAAACACCAGAGAGAAATCAAAAACCATTCCCGTCTCCCAAAATAGCTTTCCAGAAAGCCAATGAGCAGGGCATTACATCAGGAAATCGGAACATAGAGAGCACAATTTCTCCAGAAGAGCTTTCCTGCACTGATTTAAACAAGCATAAATATGCTTCAGTTTTGTCAACACCAGTCATAAAAACTCAGGATGTTGCAGTCCAGAACAGAAAAGAGGCTGATATTATTGTTTCATCTTCTGATGATGAAATGGAGCTAGAACAAGAGAGGAAGTTACCAGAGTCTGGCTCTCCTGAAAGTTTCCTGAAGCCCAGATTCTGGGAAGTTTCGGATAGTGAAGAGGAGGAATTCCCACAGATGCTTTTTTTAACTGAGAAGGTGTCAGCTTCAGCAGATGCCTGTCCGACAGACCTTGCAAAGACTCCCGGTGAGAGCTTGTATCTGTACAGAGTTCACTGAAGTAGGTTAAATTGTTGTCATTTTAGGTGATCATCCTGTTTGTTGTTCACCTGCTATATTGAGAGGGTGTTTTGGCCTTCTAATCCAAAGCAGTCAGGGCCAGGCACAAGAAGGTACAGTCAGCTTCTGATGTGGGGGAGTGCAACTAAATACGTGGGATAGTTGGAGCGTAGCCATTTGTGATCCATTCATGCTGCTGCTTTGACAGTGATCGTATGCATTGTAGAAATGATGAGACATTACCTGGGAGGGGAAAAAAAAATCAAACAGCCTTCACTTTGCATGCTAGGGAATGATTATTCCTTGCAGTAATGGGTCTTGTTTTTCATGCATTCGTCACTGATGTATGTGCTAACAATTACACGAAGACATCGGGTAAGCTTTGCTTCCAGTGGTAGAAGTATAGAGGTTGGCTGGAAGTAGGTGCCTCTCCTGCCCACGGGTAGGCTCTCTGCATATTTTCCTGCAAAGCTCTTCTGATTTGCCTTTGCTTTGACTTGCCCTGCCCTTCTGTTTGCTGATTGTAGGCTCTTCCAACAGATTGTTGTGTGTCCAGCACTGGTCCCAACTGGAGGACACAGTGAGCGGTTTCAGGACGCACACAAGACTAAGGGCCAAGCTGCTCTTTGCCACCAGATTGCACTTAGTGGTGTCAGGAGCTGGGCCTTGTCTGCTTGAATGTCTGATGACACAGAGAACACTAGCCTCTGGGGTCATACCCTTCTGGGGTCAGCTGCTTACTAGGACAGTTCCTTCCATCTAAGCTCTAAGAACAGCAATTTATCCCTTAATATTTATTAGATATATTACTAATTATACTATCGTAAGTAATTAGTTTAACAAGCAGGATTTAGAACATGACCTGAGACTGACTGTGCTTCACAGTATCAGGAAATCAGTATCACTAAATCAGTATCTAATTCAGGCCCCCAGAACCTTGACTTGTTCGGTTTCTTCTGCATCAAGTCTCTCCTATGCAATTTTCTTCCTTGGGAAAGAACCACTTCACAGAATTCAGTAAACATATATTTTTAATTAGCTTGCAGCAGTTCTATCAAAGCCTCCAGTGGGCTTTTTTATTCAGACCTAACATATGGCTCAATTTGTTTTCTGATTTAAAGACAGTAAAAAACAAATATCCTAGACCCAAGGAAGACGAAAGTGTTGATCTGTTCGGTGTAAAGGTATTTAGTAGGCCAGCTTGCAGACAAGTAGTTCTTCTTAAACAGTTACTATATAACATTAAAATATCTGCCACCAGGAGGGGAAGATATCATCCCTCCTATATCCTTCTGTACTAATTCTGATGACAATTTCATTCTGTTGCAGAACCTGCCTGTCAAGAGAAGGACAAGTCTCCTGAGAAGGACAAGTCTCCTGAGAAGGACAAGTCTCCTGAGACTCCTATGACACCAATGCCAGCTTACTCCCTTATGAAGACCCCAGAACTGAAGAGGGAGTTGAGCAGGTTAGCACTGCTTCTACAAGTATATCTAGAAAAAAAAAAAAAAGTACAAGTACATCTCTTTATGAGCAGAAAAAATACATGGAAGTTCCATCTCCATGTGAGGAAGAACTTCTTTACTGTTTGGGTGTCACAGCCCTGGAACAGGCTGCCCAGAGAGGTTGTGGAGTCTCTTCCCCTGGAGATCTTCCAAACCCGCCTGGATGTCACCCTGTGCCACATGTTCTAGGTGTCCCTGCTGGAGCAGGGGGGTTGGACTAGATGATTTCGAGAGGTCCCTTCCAACCCCAACCATTCTGTGATTCTGTGAGAAACCTGCTGGTAGGTGGTGTGAAAGGCAGCTACTGTGCTAAAGGGGAAAACTTGATGGTTTTCCAATGTCATGCTCTTCCAGCTGGCCACTGAGCTTCCTGGCCTGGTCACATTCCTGAGCTATAGCAGTGGAAGGCGCAGCATTATCTTAGGCTTAAGTCCTACCTTTCTCTTTCAGATTTGGAGTTCGTCCTTTCCCAAAACGCCAGATGGTGTTAAAGTTGAAGGCCATATTCCAGTATACTCACCAGGACGTGGATACGGATGTGGATACTGACACAGAGGATGATATCCCATCCTCCCAGCTTCCCCCACAGAGGCCTCCAGCCAAGCGCCGTAGGCAGCTGAAGACTAACGGGCATGTTGGTGCGAAACGTGCCAAAATCTCCAACTGTAGACAGACACCAACTGTATCTCCAGAGAGGAGCTCTCTGGCAGCTGATAAGGAGGAGCTGATGCTCTCATCATCTCGGGAATCTTCATATTCTCGGGAATCTTCATCCTCGCTGGATGGCAGTGACGTCTCTACTGGTATACAGAGGTAGGGGAACAAAATACTAACAAAGGAGTCTACTGTGCAGCACAGAGATGAGCTGGGAAAATGGGAAATATAAGTGTCAATGCAGAATACAGGGGATCTGTACTGTAGGCAGCTTCCCTGAGCTTTTGTCACTTGAAGTAAGTTCTTCTGTTGTGCGTTTCAGTCTAATTGCTAGTGAGCTATTCTGAGAGCACAGAAATGCTCACGGGTGAAACTGCACATGGGCAGAGCTCAAAGCTGGCACTGCAAGGAGCCTCGCAGGGTTGAGTGAGAGCCTGCAAGAGGAGCAGGGAGCGCTGCTCGGTGAGCACTGCGTGTGGTGCTGCACAGAGCAAGTGTGTCAGCAGTAGTGCAGCAGGAGCAAGGAATGCCGGGCAGCACCGGCACAGCTCGACGTGCAGGTTTGCAGAACACGTGGCGTGTTCTGCCTCCCTCCCTTTGGCAATTGCTGGTGTCGGAGATGCTACACAGGGCATTGCAAGGGTTGGCAGCCAGGGACTTGGGCATCTCTGAGTGTGCCCTTGATGACCAGTTGTTTCCTTGATTGTTTTTTGCACTTTTTCTCACTTTTGGTTCTTGTAGCAATATATCCGAAGATGAGGAAGAGGAGCTCCCAGCTTCTCAGACAGCAGCCCAGGAAGCAGATACACTGGACGCAGTGGGAAACTACATCTTTTCAAATTCAGTCCTGTACCACAAGGTCCTCTTTTACGAGCCAATTGAGCTGGCTGCACTGCACCGAGAGCTGAAAGCAAACGGCATGAAGATTTCCAAGGCAAAGCTGATGGATTTTCTAGATGCTTACTGTATCACCTTCACCACGGCTGCAGAGCGGAAGGAGAAGGAAGCCAAAGGCAAGGGGAACGGAAGACAGAGGAAACGCTACTGAATGGAGCCTCTCTCCCATTTCCAGCGGCAGCTGCAAAGATCCCTCCTGTTGGTGCACTCCCCTGCTGCTTCTCCTCTTTATCTTTGCTTTCCATTTTTTCCTAATGAGTTTTAGTTCCCTAATAAGATCTTTTTTCCTGAATCTTCAGACTCTCCAAGTAGTTATTTATTCAGTATCTGAGCGGCCCTACTGATTGCTACGCAGGGGACATTGTGGAAATAAGAGGCCTTTGCTGTTCTTGGTTAATTTGGTGGTCTCTGGTAACACTCCTCAATCTGTGTGCAGCTGTTCTTCTAAACTATTTCTCATGGCTTTGCAGTGTCCTCTAACACCAGCAATTGTGTGAAAGCCTGGATTCCAACATTCCACTGTGTGTGTCCAACATGTAGCAGGTATTGGCGTGCTGGGATCTCCAATATATAATCTGCTCCATTTTCTGAGGGCTGTGTTACCTTGTCTTTGTAGTCCGATCAGAGCACATCCTTGACAGAGGTGGGGGGTTTTGTTTTTTTAAGGAGATGGTATTATAGTGATTAAATCTCTTCCTTGAACAGTCTCTTCTTAAACCTATTGTAAAAGAAGTTGTGAACATCATCTGGAACTCTTGGACAAACTCCTGGACCCTAAAAGGTCATCTTTTATATGTATTTTGTGAGCTCTTCTGACTTTCATGTGTTTTGAGAGCTTTGAATCTGAAAAGGTCTTGGCAAAAAGGACACATTGTTATTTTTTTTAAAAAAGGAGCCACTTTTGTAACGTATTTATGTATTCTGGAAATTATTTATATTTTTGATATATTATAGCCTTTTTATTTAATTTATATAAATAAACAGAATAAGATCTTGATGATAAACTGTAACAGGTAATGCCTTAGGAAGGCCCGGGGCAGCCTAAGCAGCAGTCCTGGGTCTAGCTGGGAGCAGTAGTGGCTCCACAGTGAGCGCTCTGGCTGGAAGGGTCCTCAGCAGAGGACGGAAGGACAAGGTGAGTCGTGGCACAGGGGCCCAGCAGCAAGGAGAGCTGGAACAAGGGATTGCTGCGCAGTGGCTGGAGAGAGGAAGATCACCAGGTTTGTTTGAGATGGAGAGCACCAAGGTAGGAGAGACTCCAGGTAAGGCTGGGGAAGGTGTTTTGGTCAGCCAGAAGGAGAGATGGGGAAGACTTCCTTGCAGAAAAAGGCCAAGTTTTGCCTTAAGTGGCATTCTAGGAAATACTGTTTCCCATAATGTATCACGTATTTCTCTCTTGTCAGTCTTAATATGTGAAAATAAGTAAGATCCCTTTCCATCTTCTCTGCTGTATTCCTAGTCAAGACATTTATCATCAAAACTTTTGCAATCAATTCTTTCTTATATCTTGACCTTCAGCAAATACAGTGTTACACTTTGGGCATATAAATTACAATCATTCAACTAATAGGACTGCACCATAAGAAACTTGGTAGCATGCTAAGAAAAAAAAAATTAAAAAAGAACAGTTATTGAAAATGCCTATATCCTCTTTTCTGTCATCCTTAAGCCTTTCAACTGGACACTTTGCCTAATGAAACAAAACAAAAATTTAACAACTGTGCCATTCGGGTTGGAGATAACATTTTGCAGAGGCTTGTCTCAGTATTCTTGTGGCTACAGTTGACAAAATTAAATGGTTTTCCTAATTCTAACAATTCTCCCAAAAGAGGAAAAATGACTTGCAGCATGTCAGATAGGTCACAATGCAGCCTGCATGCTGCAAATTATCAGAAAGCCATTATTCATTCTCCTGCTCCGTTAATCTGTACGCAAGGGTGTCTCTTCCAGCTAATATTGATGTTCCCATCTGCCAGTGATGATGTTATCAATCAGTTTCATCTGTATACTTTTCTCTGTTTTCGTATGTTCCTAACACAGGGTCATATCTCTCTTGGAAAATCCCTTGTCTCTATAAGAAAAAAGCCTTTTCAACTAAGATTTGAATTGTTTCCTATGTTAAAAAGTAGCCAATATGTTATTGGCAATGCATAAAGCCTTTGTCCTACCCCGACACACCTGATGAGCTCCAAATGAGCTTTGGAAAAAAACTGCTTCCAAATGTGTGTGACAACGAAGTGATCTGTGTGAGTGCCTATGGATACTAGTAGAGCAACTTTTGCAGCTACTGCCTGTTGTTTTGTGCATTATCACATTTCCTACCTACAAAATCGGTAGGGTGATGACTGTTGTGCCCTCCCTTTCTACCCGACCAATAACTCCCAACTATTGTGTTTACGGTGCTAAAGTTTAGGTACCGAAGTGCTAAGTACAAGAACAGCCTTGTGCTCATCCAAGGGCCTCCTGGAGCCTTTGGTAGCTCCATGCTGGTGGATTCCGTGGGCTTTGGTCAGTGACCTGTGCGCTTCAGCTCCATGGTGGCCGTACGAAGGCCGGGGGGAGGCCTGGCCACGCAGGTCCCACGGAGGTTCCTGGGGACACAGGTAACGCGTTCACGGTGCGTTCCGACCTCCCTGCGTGCGGTTGCTCTTCCCTTTCATCTCGCCCCAGCCGCGGTGGTGGCTGACGTGTGTCCCTGACGCCTGGGCCCCGGTGCCGGCAGCCCTCCTGGCGGCCTCCCAGGGCAGGTCTCCGCTCTCCTGCTTTGCCCCTCTGCTTTCGCTGGGGACCTCGAGGGCCAAGAACCTTCCTCCTGCTCCTGCACGAGGCTCAGAAGCGGCTCCCCCGCGTGACAGCGGCGCTTCCCCCACGGGGGAGCCGCGTGCTGCAGGTAACGAGCTTGCCCGCCGTTCATACTCGGCAGCAACGGGCCCTGAACGGCGAGAAGCGCCTCGTAACGCGCCCGGACAGCGCCGAGCACCGGCAGCAGCGCCGCCGCCGCCGCCATTTCACGTCGTCCTCGCAGGCCGCGGCCGCGACCGCCGCCTGCCATTGGCCGCCGCCGTCACGTGGCTCCGCCGCCGGGCTGTGGGCGAGCCCGGAGCGGGTAGCGGCCCGGCCGGGCTCGGCCCGGCTCGGCCCGGCCTCGCGGCGGCCGCTACACGGTCGGAGCCGGCCCCGCGGGCCCGGGCAGCGCGGCTGTCGCCTCGAGGCCGCGCGTCGCTGCTCTCTGGACCCCGGCGCAGGCGCCCCGGCGGGGCGGGCGGCCGGGCTCTGCTCTCCCCTTTCCCTTCCCCCGGCAGGAGCTCCGGGCAGCGGCGGAACATGATCTCCCACATGGAGCAGGACGAGGAGCGGTGGCTCCGCCGGCTCCAGGCGCCCCTGAGCAGCGCCCGTGCAGGTAAGGGCCCCCCGCGCCGTCCGAACCGGGTCTTCTGCGGCTTCGGGCACTCCCGAGCCAGCCGCGGTGTGGGGTATTTCATAACCCGCTGTGTGTTTTATTGCTGTCTGCATCTGCGGGTGTTTTAGCATCCAGCCTAACTTACATTGAGGAATTCTGCAGCTGGCAGCGCTTTGTGAGGAACCACATCCTCTGCTTTGAAGCTGCCTTCTACTGATTCGCTGGATGCCCGTGGTTCTTGTTTTGGAATAAACAGCGCAGGGCAGATGGCTGCCCACCCTCTGCAGGACATGCGTGTTCTTACAGAGCTCTGATATCTCCCATCAGATGAACCTTTCTTGGGCGGAACACCCCGTTAAATCATTTCTCATACAGAGGCTGCTCCAAACCTGGGCATCCATGTTACCTTTCTGTACCTTTTCCAGTACTATTAATATAGCACATCATTTCAGTCCCATGTCATTGCTCCAAGCCATTTTTAGCTCTACTGTTCGGCTGAAGTTCAGTAGGGAGCTGTTATCTCCCAGCTGCCTGCATTGAGCCAGGGGAATCTGCACTCCCCGGTTAGCAGGAACCACGTGTGCCTTCCACTGCTGCCCCTGCGCTCCCGTCACCGCCACTCTTGGGGAACTGGAGCTTCTTGTGCCCAGAAGGTGACATCGCAGGCCCTAAGCGAGTGGCTGCAAACTCCAATAGCTGGGACCGGTCGCAGCTGCTCTTCAAATGCAAAGATGATGGATCAGGGACTGGCTGGTCATCTCAGACACAGACCACTTCCCCAATGGGACAAAAAAGTGAGTTTTAGTAACAAAAGTCTTGTAGATCAGCTCCTACGCAGGGAATCTGATATCCTGCCTCTGATCAGCTGCATAATTTTGGGCAAGCTCCTTCCTCTCTCTATGCCTGTTACTGTGGCAGCGTCTTCCAAATATTCTTGGGTGCAAATAGCAAATGGAGGCTTTTGTAGCAACGATGACCTTGTTGCATTGCAGCAATGGTCAGAAGCATAGAAATGTGCTGTGAAATAGATACAGGTTTACCAGTATGAACATCTACAGATACTAGCAGATACTGTTAAATCTCTTTGCTTTGGAGTCTGTTTATATAATAATACTACAATACAGCTGGTTGTTTTTAAGTGCAGATTTTAAAAAGGCTGCAAGGTATTCACATGGATCAGCAAGGTTCAAGGTGGTTGTCGTCTAGAAGTTGAACACAAGTTGTAAATGATTCAGATGATGAAAAAACAGATTCCTGTGCGTGTTATGCATTTCACATTTTTGAGGGATCCTCCTCTTTTAAGTGTCAGTGTTTTTCATTGGACAATTCAGTGCGATTCGCCACCTAAGCCAGTAACATCTATCCCAGAGAACTTGGCCTTTGGGGCTCAGTACTAGCAAGTGCTATGCTGGAAGGTGAGGAATGTGATCTGACATTTCTAGAAAGCTAAGGTTTTACCTTATGTGTTAGTTTTTAAGGGCTGTATATAAGGGTTTTGTCTCTTGCTTAGTCCCTGCCTTGCTTTGTCTATTTGGAAACACAGATGAGAATATGAAGGCAAAAGTAAGATTGTTTGGAATAATTTAGCTCTCTCCCTATACTATGTTTCCTGTGTCTCTAACATTTAGTTTGGGTTTTTATTTTAAGTATTTGGTGCTCAAGAATGGCATTTATAGTACTGTGCAGCAAAATATTACTGTGACTTGGCTTAGTAGTAATTGTGGAACCGATGCAATGTCTCAGTACCTCCTAACTGGAGTATTTTCGGTATATTTGTGCAATATTTGCTTGCAAGTTCTTGCAGGATTTTCTTAAGAGCATTTCTAATTCCCATGAAGTGTAGCAACTTAAGAAAGAAGTTGAATAAACCAGCAGAAGTGTTGAAAGACACAAAAACAAAGGAGTTTTTCGTGTCAGTTTTTGCAAGCTTCAAACCTTTAGACCTTTAGCCACAACTAACTCAATTGCTTTTGAACACAGTCTGAAATTAAAATGCAGCGTGTGATCTTAGCCCAAACTAAATGCTGTGGAAAGGCAACATCCGTCTTCCTTGTCAACTCCAGGTAGCAGAAAGCACAAATGAAAGGTAATGCTCTGTCGCTTGCCCGATGGGCTCTGTGAAAGCCTGAGCGATGGAGCTGTCCACCTTCCAGCTTCATTGCAAGCAGGAAGGGGCTTGTTAAATCCCTGGAGCAGGAGGATTTAATGGACTTTAGCAGCAGCTTTGTGGCCCGCAAATGACCACTGCGGGTTTTAACCACAGAGCTGAAAAAGCAAATATTTGATGCTCGCAAGCAGAGGCTCTGTCTTTATCTCCTCAACATGTATGTGTTTCTAGCATTGGATGTTTCAAAGACCTTAATTCTTAATAGAAGCGCCCTTCCCTGCTGTAAGTTTTCGTGCTTTGGCGCTGTTTTTGCCCGAGAGCGGGTGAGCGGTGTGCCCAGCGGATCGGTGTTTTAGGGTTTTACTCCATATTTGAGCGTTTTTTTTTTTATTTTATTTTCCCGCGCTCGGGGCGGGCGGCCCTCAGGGGGCGCCGTTGGCGAGCGGCGGCCGTTGGGCCCGGCTCGCAGGGCGGGGCCCGTCACCACGGCAACCGCTGTGGCGTCAGGAAGTCTGTGTTGCGCCTGCGTCGCTCGGCTCGGACGCGCCTGCGCGCACCGCCCGAGCAGCGGCAAGCGCGGGCCGTTGGCGCGCGGTGCATGCGCTTCGCTGCGGTCCTTCCCGGTGTTGTGGCGGGGTGCGAGGAGCGGAGGGAGCCGCGGCTGCGGCGGAGAGGTCAGCGGCGGGCCGGGGGCGGCGAGGACCGGGCGGGAGCGGCGGCACCGGCGCCCCCCGATCCCCTCCGCGGGCCGCGGCTCTGTGCGGAGGGCCGGGCCGGCGGCGTGATGTCACGGCGGCGCCGCTTGCGCGGTGGTTCACGCCTCTAAAGTGACTTAAAAAAAAAAAAAAACTCGCCAAAAAGATACCGACTTAGCCCGGGAGACCCCGTTCTTCACAAAACTGTTTGGATTCGTGTTAATTCGTTATCCATCGAGTCCCGTATCAGTCATTTATTTCGCGTTGCCGTCCGTTTCGGTCTGCAAGATTCTTGCTTCCCCAACGGTCCTGCTCAAAGGTCGCCGCTGGGGACGGGGATTCTGAGAGATCGGGGGCTCTGCCGGGCCAGAGAGCGCTCGGCCTGTTCGCCCGTAGCATCTGTTGCATTGCAGCTCGTTGCTAGAAATCGGGACCTGCAGGAGCTGTGGTTTTTAATAGTGTTTGGGCTTCTCTTGTAGTACACTAATGTCATCATCATTATGGGATAGATGCCATTAGACCATTGATTTCTGAGTTAGTAGTTTTAATAACGATCTAATAGCGTTGTTAGTTTTTTGTGGGTTTTATGTACACCAAAAGCTCCTTTTGAACATTCTTTAATAAATCTTGTGTAATTTTACCACATTCTCATTTTAATGCAGTTCCTTTTTTTATGTTCTGCACTGCACCATTTCATTATCACGTTGCTGTTTTGCATATTTGTTTTTATTCCTGCTCTGAATATTTCTCCTCTGAAAATCAGATTAGCATTTAACCACTGGTGTCCTGTTCGTTAGTTGTGGAATGGTAGAATTTTGGGCATCAGTTGAAATGTTTTTAAACAGTGCTTAATTCTCAGTTGTATTTTTCATTTTGAAACACCCGCTGCATAGATTCCTGATTTGTATGTTACTGTGTTTGCATACAAGCCATGAAAATTTGCACCTGAGCAACCGTTACTTTTTATTTTTATGATTACTTCCCCTTTATCCTTCCATAGGAGGTATAATGTGAAGTTTTTCCTGTTTTCAATAAGATGCTCTGTAAAATAGGAGGTTAGTTTCTATAACACTTAAAAAACAGGGGCAGTTTTTGTCATGTAAGTACCAATTTAAAATTAATTTCTGGAACGTGATAAAAAATTTACTAGATATAAAATGTTTTGCCTTATGTACGAGGTACTAGTGAGGGGGGTTGCTTTAAAGGAAACATGAACATGATGCACTGATGGGTTATGAGGGAACATAAGTGGGTAGTGTCTGGTAGACAATGATGCTGGTCATTGCTAAAGTTGCTTCTTAAAATCTTTTTTTTTTTTTAGCTGTTATTTTTTGCTTGTTAATTTGTCATTGCTTGTATTTCCCTATCTGTTTCAGTTACCCTTGTCTGCATAGGAAGACTGACAGAGACTAGAGCAGAAAGGTTAGTACCTGATTTGGAATTTGTCTTCTACACTTATATTTGTGCTCTGCTCACTGAGTAACTCCTGTTCTCTCTCCTCAGTATTATATATTATATTGGCACTTCCACAAAGCCAGAGAACCTGCACTGTGCAGCTCTTGCATTATGTCTCAGTAGGAGAGAGTGTGCCATAGAGTTGTGGTTCTGGGTTCAAGAAAGTTATTAGGAAACAAGATGGAAAAAGAAAGGGCAGACTATTCATGGTATCATAAGTCCCAACTTTCTGCTCAAAATAGGGTCAGCTCTAGAATTGCGTTGTGTTATTCAGGACTTTATCTAGCCTGATCTATTCTGACCTCCAAAGAGCTGCGTTGGGGGGGTTTTGTTGTTTGTTTGTTTGTTTGTTTTCTGCAGGAGCAGTGCTGTTCACTGCTGGGAGCAGTGCTGGGCTGAGCAGATCCTGAGTAATATTTGAATTCACACACATATTTAAGTACACAGGTACTTGTGGAAGTGGCTAAACTTAGCACCATTAGAGCATCTGCTGTCACCTTCTCCCACCCTCTGAAGCTTGGAACTTGAGCAAAAAGAGGAATTAGTAAAAATACACTAAAATCTAACCCTTTCCTCCCAATTTCTAGGTTCCATCTTCAAGAACCATCTAGGTTCTTGCTGCTCTGTGCTATTTTGATTATATACATCAAAAGGTTCAGTTGGGCTATAGACCGAACATCTAAGTGGATAGGTAAGTGCTGCTGTTTATTTTATTTGACCAGCTTGTGTGATTTGTAGAGTCCTAAAATCTTACAAAATTAATTGAATTCTATATTGAAATAAATAATTTTGCAAAACCGTTACTTGACAAGCTCTACAAGATGGTGCCAAAGGGGCTTTAAGGTACATGAATGACAGCATGATCAGATGTATTTAGAGGATCCTGGTCTGTGCCTACGCCTCACTACACGTCTGTAGATGGAGGAGTAAGATAGATTAATCCTTAGGTTTGCATTGCTTATGCATCTCACATGATCTGCCTGGGGCATTCAGTATTAATTGCAAACAAAAGTTTAACATCAGGAAGTCACCGTAAATAATATGACATGTGTACGCATATGTCTGTGAGAGTTATTTAAAGCCATGGAGGATGTGAGATTCTCTGTGTGCCTCCTCCTACTTAGGGAAAAAAAAAAAAAAAAAAAAAGGTCAATTTGTAGTGATAACTACTCCAAGATTCCGTCTGAAAAAAATAAATTTATGAACTGGTTACAGAAAATGTCAATTTCTCTCTCAGGAAATGATCCAAGACTCACAGCAAAGTCCTCTGCAGGTTTGGGAGGTTGAATTTAAAATAAATAAATCCATTAACATCTGTAATTGCTTATAGGAAAGGCTGACCTGTGAAAATGTGTAACCAGCATTCCTTAGCCTTGCATGGCTGCAGCCAAGCCATTTGAGAAAACAATCCTGCTTGTGTTCTTCCTGCATTTTGAGTCTTTTGGTGCCCAGAGCTTTATTGGAGAAACTGAACCACAGCTGCTGCCATTCCAAATGAAGCACTCTGTTTAAGTTTTGAAAGAAATGGATTTGGGAGTCAATATAAAAGCTCCATTAAAATGGCCAGAACCGTAGTGAACATAGGGCTTGGAAGAAGAGGACAATCAAAATGTCTAAGAATAGAAATCTAGTTCTAGTGTTGCTCAGGGATTGATGGCATTTCCATATGGATGTTGTTGTACCTGTCGCTGTTCCAAGAAATCACTAGCTAGCACTGTTATTCTTACTGTAGAGAAAGTTTAAGAAACTTAGTTAAATCAGGTTTTTTTAAATTAGTATAAGAAGCTAATTTAAACCAGCTAAGAAAGAGACAATACTTTTATCTGGTGTATTTGACAACAGTTTATGAGACATGGTCAGTGTCTACTGAGTAGCCAAAGGAGGAGGTAAGAACACAGAGGTGAAAGAAGGGTGGGCACATTTGTTAGATGTGCTCTCTCATCTGTCCGAGAAACTCTTCTGCAAGGCCAAGCACTGCTAAGCCTTACTCTGTTAGCTGCTTTTCAGCATGGGGACAGGCTCACTTCTTTAAATATGCTGTGTCACAAAATGAAATTTTGCACTCCGAGTGACAGTCTTTCCTCCCCACCTTATGGGAGCGAATACATTCATTTTTGCTGTGTTATATAAATGTAGCTATGGATGCATATACAAGTGGGACATCTCAAATTCTGAGCTCCAGGCAGGATTCTGACCTCAAAGGAGAGGTCAGCATGCTTTTGAATGTGGCCTGTGTCTGTCTGTGCTGAAAGTACAGTATTAGTGTTTTGGGTCAATATGTGCTATTATACTTATGTGCTGCAATATTTTATATGAGAATCTCTTCTCCTTCAAAGAAGAGTCTTCAAAGAATGTCCTCTTTCAAATTGGTACCAGAGGCCTGTTTCACACTGCATCTGCGTATACCATCTTACATATCCACCTTTTAGAGGTTTTTCCATTAAAGGGCTTCAGTAAATCTTTCTGAAGCCCTCTAGCGTACCATGAAGATCCTACACATGCTTTGGGCAGATTGAAATGCTTCACTTATATTCCAAAATCCTCTGAACAAGAAAGTCATCACTGTGCTGAGTGAAAATAAGCAGGGTCCTTGGAGAATGTGCTGCACTAAATGGTATAATATATTCTATGCAGATGAATTAATCACAGAGGAAAGTCCACCGTTGGAACAGTGGAGAAGTGCTGGCGTCTGAAGAATGAAGGCGGCGAGCCAGAGAAGACGCAGCCCTGACTGTTCCTGAGATCTTTCCCTGTAGCGCTGCTAGGCAGCATTACTGCAGCCTGCAGCACCATGGATGAAGAGGACAATGAATTTAAAGTAGTGTGGGCAAAAATTGTCGGTAGGGCAAAGAAGAAAGCTGAGGATACTGAGGAGAAAGCTGAGGATACTGAGGCAACAAAGAAGGTTCAGAAATGGACAAAGACCACTACAACAGGCAGATCTGTTCCTGGGAGCCAAATCGATCAGTGCTTTCCAGTAGTGAAGGGGAAAGATTTGCCACAAAATTTGGGTTCTAAGGTGCCGACAGGGATGCGTGAAGAAGACGACGATGCTGTGGCCTGCAGTAGTGGTGGGACGTCACAAGAAGACAGGAGAAGCGCTTTCCCTGACAGCCAGCTGCGCACAGTGACCAGTTACTCTACCAAGAGGAATGTGACAGGTGCGTGCACTGAAATCTTTCAGACAGAAAATAGGCTAGTACTGAAAAGACTCAGTTCAGTAGAGCTCTTTAGAAGTCTGGAGGAGGTATGCAGTTCTTCAGTAAGGTGAAACCTAAGTGCTGAGTGATATATGAGGGAGTCATTACCTTTTTTTTTGCGACTTCAGAATGTAAATCATCCCTCAAATCATCAAGAAGCAAGTTTAGATTATATCAAAGTGTTTTTTCACAGTGTGTTATTGTATTGAATGTTGAATTATGTTGCCATTGACTGTCACCAAGGCCAAAAAAATAAATTAAGAAAGGTTCTGGGTTAATTCATGAAGGATTGGTCTTTCAGTGATGACTAAATATGATGACCAGAAGGCAGTCACCAGTGCATGAAATCCTTAAACTGACAGCTAAGGTCAACCAGGAGAAGGATTATTTTGTACTTGTTCTGCCTGATACCCTTTCGTAATTATCTACTAGTGACTGCACTCAGAAACTGGGCTGGTGAGATCTTTGGTCTGATCTCACAGGTTGCCTCAAAGCAGAGCGGAGATACACTGAGCTGTTAGCCTGCTGCTCGTTACCACCCCTCCTTAGGAACACCTGTTGCTTGGTTCTGAGCCTGAAAGTCCGAACCATGGATAGGGCTTGAAGATCAGAGTAGAAACATGTTCATTTTTTTTGACTATCTCAGGTTGCTGTTTTGGGAAGCTTCCCAAGAGCTCCCTGGGCAGCTCAGTTACCTGTTTAATTCTGACTGGGAAACTGTGCTTTGTCCCCTTCAGTGAATGCTCCGAGTGACTGTTCCCAGACTACACTATCCTTCCGTCCTTCACAACCAGAGACCTGCTCTTCAGACACCTTGAAGACACCACTGCTGCCTGGGTCGAAGGTGCGGGCAGCAAAGCTGGCGGTGGAGAGAATGCAGCACTTCAAGAGAGTGGCACCTGAGCAGCTAAAACATAGCCTGGGCGATAGCTTGCCAAAGGCTGCAGCTAGCAGGAATTCCTCTGATGAAAGCGAGGAAGAGAACCCGGAAAAAGGTACGTTTCTGCTGTTATTTAGCTCCTGTGTGTGCATGGAGAGTGCTGAGGGCTGCTTAGGGTGATTGCATGAGCAGCAGTCTGGATTCCTGGGCTTTGTTCACAGCTGGACAGGTGGCTTGTGTGATGCTGAATAAATCGCTCCACATGTCTGAGAACTTGCTTTCTCTATTGATAAATGTGTATTGATCTCTATACTTCTCTCCTAGATCTTTTGTGAGGCTGAAATTTGATTTTATGTTAAGTTCTGGAGAGAGAATTTACTTTCTGGAAACAAGTTGAGATTCTAAGAGCATCAGTAAATCCAGTCGTTCTTCTCGGGGCAATATTGTGTAGCTCATATAAATATGACCTTAGTTACTCCGTGTCTTCTGTAAATCTCTGAGCACTTACAAAATAGGATGTTCTATGCAGATGAATTGAATCCGTAGCAATTTGAATTCATAGCACTTTTTTGGTGTTTTGGTGCTTTAAAAGTCAAGGCCCCTTTAAAAGTCAAGGCCCTGCTGGTTCTCTATGGACATGAGAATTTCCTGTGCTTAATATGTAATGTTTAAGACCCCATGTTCTCCCAGAAACTTCATCTAAAACATAACTCTCCTTTTGGTTCTGATACATAATGTGCGATGAACCAATTGCCACCTTCCACTCCTGGGGTAGTGCTCTCCTGTACTGTTTGTGCATTCCCTTGTGAGAAATGAGATGTGAAGATGCAACAGGAAGATTGCAGGGGTTTTTTAAGTTAATAAAATCATCATGACAAATGTAACAGTTTCATGCCTTTCACTACAAGATGTTTAACTCTATCATCTCCCCCTTCTGTGCCAGTTACCCACGATCTTCCATCCACAAAGGACGATGGTGCTTTGGCTTTTGCCCTTCAGCAGAAGATCAAGGAGGAAGTCCCGGAAAGCCTAGAGGAGAAGGGCTTGTTTTTTTGTCAGATCTGCCAGAAGGATCTTTCAGCCATGAACACAACACGACGGGGGCAGCACGTTAATAGGTGAAGCACTAGCATGAAAGGCCAGTGTGGCTTTCAGCAGCAGTGCCTTAGAGAAGATGTAATTGCAGACTAGGTAGCAAAGCTACCCATTAGTGTCCATTTCAAAATCTGCCCATTTCAACACCATTTATTCAATTAAATAATGATTTCCTGAGAACATTTGGTTATGTCAGCTGTTTGCAAATCTGAGCTATTCGCTGAAGGAAAGATGTGATACTGTTTTGCAAGATGAATAAATACATAGACTATGCACTATATACTTTTGTAAAACTGTGCACTATATACCTTTGTAAATACTATATATATGCACTATAGACCTTTGCTTTCCACAGGTAATGAGAGTGGAAGGCTAAGGGAAGGATCCTTGTGTTTTCTTTTGTCAGAATGGTGTGGGCTTAAATTGATGCCAGCACTCTATAACAGTTTCCTTAGTGGTAAATATTAAATACTGTTAAAATATTACATACAGCTAGCTCTTTATAAATGAAAAGTCTGTGCTTCTCTGTAAAGAAAGTATTGTAAACAGCTTGCTTAAGTAGTTGGAGTTGCTCAATTACAGCATTTCAGGAGGCAAGGTTCAAAAAGAGCATTTTATTTTATTTTGTTTTGTTTTGTTTCCATCATCCTCCAGGTGTCTGGATGAGATGGAGGCAGCAGAGATCTCCTCCTCCAGCAAACCAGCAATCCCTGATTGTCTCAGCTCTGGCAAACATTTCCAAACTTCCGAGAGCCAAACTACTCACTTGAAACGCTGTGCTGTGAAGATGGATGTTCCTCCTAAAATGCTGCTTCAGGCACTGCAGGTGTCTCAGTTTGGAGTTGCCTCTCCTAAGTATCCCAGGTAAGATTTTGGTGAAAATCTTGCTTTCCTTCAAAAGTGGTGGATGACTATGAGTCAGGAGACAGAAGCAAAATGGGAAGTAAATAATCTTACACTAATTTGTCAGAAATATTTATGCTCTGAGAGGTAATTACGTAATAAAGCTGAATAGCGTGGTTGAGCTTATTAAGCAGAACATGCTATATGAGCATACAGTCTCTTCGGAGTATCTGTGTTTCCAAGGCCTCAGCTTTTCGGCTCGTTGCTGTCCTGGATACATGGGCCTTATCCACAGAGTCAAGGAGGAAACATACAGGATGTTTTGAATTGTGCTGGGTGCAGAGATGTATCTGCTCTTTGGGATTTGAGCAACATGTTCAGAGTATAGCGAGTGGTGCCTGCCTGAAATGTATCCAAAGGACTTTTAAGTCTTATTGTGATGAGGAAGGGCCATTGCTTGTTTACTGTGGAAGTGTAAGATTGGCAGAACGGTTTTGGTGACGGTCTTCTTGACTTCAACCTGATTTTTGCCCTTTGATACAAAGTTTAGGTTTGAGGTAGCAGATGGTTAAGGCCATTCCTGCCCTTGCAAAAAAAAAAAAAAAAAAAAAGGCAGTTTGTCAGTGCTGCAGTCTTATGTTTACCTTTCCAAAATAAGATTTTCTCCAAATTGCTGTGAATTCCACGCATGATAAGAAATCCTTTTCTTTCCTCCACAGAAAAAAGTACTGTTGATGCTTTCTTATTATTCTGGATATGGGAATCTCTCTGAGGAAGTGGGGCAGCTGGTCTGAAGTGCTCAGGGTTTCTTGTCTCTGATCCAGTTATGTTAGGTTAACTTGGGCTTTCTGCTGCATTCTTACGTTTCAGCAATCAACCAAACATATCAAAACGCAAAGAGTTCTCCGGAGATGACTCCAAGGAAATGAAAAAGAGGATCAAAATGGAACCTCAGGATGAAGATCTGCAGGTTGCTATGGCAATGTCACGCTCTCTCTTGGAGCAAGAAAAGCGTGAACAAGCAGCAGTAGCTGCAAATATGAAACCTGTGGCTGCCTTGCCAATCAAATGGAAGCCTGGATCAGGTATGTGTCACCGTGAGTGTCTCAGGCTATACTATTGGAGGAGTGATGTAACAGCCTGCTCTTCACTGCCAACTTTTCTGTTGGGCATAGGGGATGACAACCACACTTCTGTTTCATTTAAGTTGTCCGAGATGGAGTAATGCAAAGTATCCACATACAGATAGCCAAGGGAGGCTGCAGGATGTTTCACTGAAATCCATTCTGAGTCTTATATTTATTTCACTGGTTGATTGTTTCAAAACTATAGAATGTTTTTAAGATGAGTTGTTTTTTTAATAAATCCCAAAGGGAAAACATGAAAAGACCATTGTTATTTTTTTTGCAGTGCATTTTTCTTATTCACTGTCCCATACCCTTGATTATGCAACTTTTTCATCCTTCTCTCCTTGCTCTGCTTTCTTTCTGAAGTATATGTGCATACAACTACACACGTTGAACCTGTGGTTTGCTATCTAAATGCACAAAAATGGTCAGAAAAGAAGCCAGTTGCCCTGGGGGAAGGTTGAGTTCTGCACATAGGAGACACTTTGCTCTTCGTGGCTCTCCTCAATCTCTTCCTGCTGATAACCACTGCCAATTATATTGGGAATTAGTAAGTCAAAGGCAGTAAAGAAACAGACCTGAGAAACAGACCTGACAAATGAGAGCTGTGCAGGATTCATATGTGCTGTGGTTTGACATGAGTGACCATCACCAGTGATCAAGGCGCACCAAAAGCAGTCCTTCATGGCTTTGGAGTCTTTTTTCTTCTCTCTCTCTCTCTCTCTCTCTCTCTTTTTTGAGTGAAGCGCTGCTAACTAGCCAAAAGCACTGTACGCTCACTGTTCAAAGGGTCTGGAAGGTAGCCTGCACATAGGTATCAGTTGCTTTCATAGTGATCTGATTTGACAGCTCAGCCCAGCAGGACCATGTGTGCACGAATAAGTCTTCCCTGAAGGTTTGTTTCTCTGGCAGAAGTAACGGGAGGCTTGGGACTTATTGCAGAAATCTTGTGTTCTGCTGTAGTTGCATTTTGATCATTGCCAACTGCAACACTTGAAAAAGCTGTCAGGTTCAGTTCCTCTGCTTATGTGTTCAGCTGTTCATTTATTTGGGTTTCTTTTGCTTTTCTTTTTAAAGAGAAAAGAACACGTAAAAGAGGCCCAACTACTCCTCCACCGTTACTGCTGCGGGATCCAGAGACAGCCCGCAAAAGGACTGAAGAGCGAGCCGCCATGGTGCTTACACAAGAGGTGGAATTCCCTCCCACTCCTCGGCTTCCCACCAGTAGGATTTTGGAGGATGGATCTGAGAAAACAGACTGGCTCATGCCATCGCCCAGAAACAAGGACTGCCCTTTATGGAACAGCAGTGCTCTAACAGGGCCCTGCGACCCTGAATCATTCTACGCTGCTGAACTGACCCCTCCAATCGTACCTTGCATAACTCTGCAGGTGGGATGCTCTTTTCTCCTTCCTCTGGTATTTGTGTGCCACAGTTTACTTGCTCTGTAGCCCTTCTCTTTTCTGCCATTTAAGTGAGTCACCCCATGCTCTGCATGCTCTCTGCTCCTGCACAACTGTCCCCTGGTCTCACACAAGTAGGTTTGGTGATCTTGAACTTTCACTTCTCCCTTTTGGACAGGAGGCTGAGGCTTGTGTTGCCAAGCTGTTCTTTGGGCTTTTGGAAGACCAAACAAATGGGAGCAGAGCACTGAGTGAGAGGGCTTGAGCCTCTTCATTTTGCCACTAGCTTAGCTATTTTTACAGTAGCCTGACTCTTGTGTTCCTTCTTGATACTTTTCTCTGACTGATTATAATCAGAGCCTTTCTCTTTCTTTACTCATGTTTTGTATCAAGGCAGCAAGGAACAGTGTGGAAAGTTCACACTGAAGATGGATGCTTGTGTGTTACACTGCGGAGGGGGTGGGCACTCCTAGGGTTGTAAAGTGAAGCGTTTGCATTTCAGGCTTTCCCCGTGTATCCCACTGCCTGAAGCTGCATGCAGGACTGTGATCCAGTTTTAAACCGGGCGGTCTCACTCTGTTATTATCCAGATGTCTTCCCTCTCGTTTTTCTGTAGTTTTATAAATGCTGCCTACAGAAACAGACAGGACCTTTTAGTCTGTCGCCTTATAGCACTATCTTCTTGGAGAGCAAGTATGTATCTGGGGATCGCTCAAAGTATTTTATTAATATTTATTAAGATATTTTGAAAGTATGAACTAGAGATCAATTCAGAGACTGTACTCTGAACTCTGCAAATACATACCAAATTAATTTATTGATGTCTTTTTTTTTCTCTCCTTTGATCAGATTTGTAAGTCAGAGACTTCTCTGCCATCAGTGGGATCTGATCAACCAGAAGTATCTCAGCAACTTCAGCCTGATCTCAGTCCTCATTATCCTGCTTCTCCAGAGACTGGAGAAAAAGCTGCTGATGAAGCCGACTCAGGCTCTGAACAGGCTGGACAGATTTCGTCTCAGGGCGAGAAGGTTCATGTTCAGACTCTGCAGCAACTGGTTGAGTTGGCCATGGAAGCACAAACTCAGTGGAGGCTTGAGCTTAACGACGCTCAGGAAGTAGAGCAGCCAAGTAAGTTCTGGCAGCCTCATGAGCCTCCTCTCTGGTGTCATCAGCTATGAGGAGCCACGTTTAGCCATACTGAACTTGGAGAGCAGTGGCAGCAGCTGCAGGACGATATTGTTGATCCAGGGGGTGATATTTGGGGGCATTGTTCTGTAGTAGGCTTTAGGTACAATCAAGTTGACATTTCTGAAATGATTCATAGATCCCAATATTTAAGAAGAGCTCCTCTTAGACAGCAGCTTCTAAATTTTATTTTAAAAATCCTTTAAAGGTGTCAGATGCGTTTCTGCCAGCCGGGGGCCCAGACACGGCCAATCGTGAGGCAAAAATATATCCCCAAAATATATGCTCTTTTCTGCCTAGTGGCTTTTGCCGACAGCACTGTCTTACGAGGTTTCACCAGGAGAAGACCTGGTGAAAGAAGAGCGTAAGAGATGATGTTGTGTTGGTACATGGATACACAGTCCCTGAAGTTGATCTGTACAGGCTGAAAAAAGTCCACCACCTAGAATTCCTTCAAGAGCAGCTCTAACTTCCCTGGTTACAGTGGTGTGCATTGCACAACGGCACATTCCAAGACCAATGGTAGCCTTAAAATTGTCCAACCATTTAGCATAATATATGCACTGTGTGTCTCCTGTTCACTCATCAGTGAAGACTATGGTTGCTAAATCTAATGTCTCTCTGCTTTGTACTTGACTTGGGTAAAATTCCCTCAGTTCTCCTATTAAGCTGCAGCAAATGGCTGCTGGTCATATGCCAAGAAAACCAAATGCATCTGATAAAGCCAAGAGGGAGAGGCTGAACCGTTCAGCTCAGAAATGTCAGCCTGGGACAGGAGTCTCTTGGGGAGTTGTCATGGCAAGGAAGAAATGGCAGTTAAGAGTTGCCACTTCGTTCTGTCTTACAAGAAGGTTGTACATGACTTGAGATGTGCCTTTTCTTCTTTGAGGAAAAGAATTGACTTCCAGTGATTCTTCACTAAGTGGCTTTGCCCCTCTACCCATAGAGAAGAGATTTCCGAGAAGCAACGATATAAATGTAAGGACAAATGTTATTTTTCCCCTTTTTTGTATTGTTTATTTGCACTGTATTTTTGTATTGTTTATTTGTTTAAAAAAAAAAAAGCCTCTCCTATTTGATTAATTTCCAGAAGTATGGAGTATTTCCCATTCATTTTCACAGAAACAGAGATGTTTAAGCATTACAGTCACTCACAGGAACCATCCTAGGCAAAGCTGAAGTCCAAATACGTGATGTTTCATTGATGCCCACAGGCAGGCTTGTGGGTGTTTCAGAGTGTTTGTCCTACTTAATTTAAAATAACAGGTAACATAAAGCAAATTTGTGCATAATTTACACAAAGAGAACCAGGTTAAATATTGAGGCTGTAGTGCATAGAGTATTTGGGGGTAGTTACTAGGGATGTATCTGCTCAGCACTTAGGTAGTACTCTGCTTTGATGCCCAGCCTAGATGACACAGGCCACACTTCCTGGAGACCAGGAGAGACAGAACTGTCTGGGGTTTCATCCAGGCTCATGTACGCACCCATTTTGCATGGTTCTGAGCAGAACTTTGTCAATGCCTCTCCTCTTATCTTCCTTTCCAGTCTTTCTTTTGCACAGAGAATGGTGCAGCCAGAATATTTCTGTTCTTACTTAATTTCCCCATTTTCGAGTCATAATTTTAGTGTCAGCAGGAAGGCTGTTCTGGGCTTCCTGCCTGGAAAGCAGTGCCTGCCTTCTCGGGGTACCGTCTTGCAGGTGTCCTACCTGCCAAGAAAAAGAGAGCAGGAAACACCTAATAGGTTTCCAGACTGAGCTTCCTGTCTTGCCCTTGGAGAGCAGTCCATGACGTGCAGAGTCTCCTCTAGCCCACCTGTGAAGCCTGGAAGAAATGGCCCAGCGTGTGCTGCCGTTTCCATGCTAACTGGTACTGGCTCCTTGCAAACACACTGAAGCAAGTAGAGAGGCTGAGTTCCCACTGAACTAACCTAGAAACCTGCTAATAAAATAAAGAGCTCTGCTGTTTCTGGTGGAACTACATCTCATGGAGTTGGATAAAACTTGCCTTTCTTCCAGTCTGCGCTAGGTTCAGAAATTACAAGGTCAACAATTAGTGTCTCAGGTAAAGCTGCTTTCTACTTACAGTCAGGCAGCCTCCCTCAAGAAGACCTTGCACTGATAAGGATTCTGTTAGTCCTGAGAAGGCCAAGGCAGCCATACCCACGCTGGGACCCAGAGTACAGCAGTGCTGACAAACTGGGCTGTTGCCTCCTTATCTGCCAGGAAAATGCCTTACAGCTGTAACAACTTCTGTCTTTGTGTCCCTTCTATGTTCTAGTCCTCTTTCAGGATGCTGGCAGAAGATTACAATATCATGGTCAACAACGCCTACTTGAGTGATATCCAGTTTCAAGTGGACTCTGGAGAAATCCTTTATGCCCATATGTTTGTGCTGTATGCACGCTGTCCTCGGGCTGTTCAGCTGGTAAGTACTGCTGTTAGACTTTTCTCTTCCCCTCGAGTAAAGCCCCTTTGCAGTAACAGGAGTTTGACCGTCTATTCCAGGCTGATCACAACAAATGAGTTAGTGATGCCGTACAGTAAGCACAGAGTATTTGGAGATCCAGTGGCAAGTCACTCTGGACCTGCTGATTATGGAGTAGACAGTATTTACAAGCTGTGCTTGTAACTAACCCAAACAGAGGTCTGTCACTCCCACAGGTGCTATGGAGGTAGCTGCATTGACCTGTGCCTTTGGCAAGGCCAGTGAAGTAATTTCTGTGTTTCCAGAAGCATTTTGGTTCATACAGTTTCCAGCCTGCTCCTGTGCAATTTCCTGCAAAGGCAATGAAAGGCAGTGGGCTGAAGACAGGAACTTGCCCTCTGACAGTGCTGCCACCAGACCATACCAACTTCTTGACAAAGTTTTGTCATTCTTTCTGGAATCAGTAGAATTCGTTTTGTCCTCATGCATGATTACAGCAGTTTCAACTCAAGGTGCTTAGGACCATTTATGAGGGGTCCTTGAAAGCTTCAGGGTACAAGTTAACAGCTGTATGGAGCTCCCTATTCCCCAGGGAGCTCTGTATCTCTGGTCCTTTTAGCTTCCCTCTGAGGCATCAAATCCTGGCCATAGGAACAGACTTTGACACACAAAAAAAAAAAAAAAATAGTGGCCTGATAGAGAGCAGATACTGCTGGTGTTGTTCCGTTATGAGGAAGTGGACCTCGTTTGCTTTCCTTTTACCGCACAGGTTTACGACGAAGGGATATATGTGAAGGTGAAGGACGATGACGACGAGCAGACGCGCCGGGTGCTGCTGAGCGATGTGACAAAAGAGGCAGTCCTCGCGTTCCTGCGATATCTTTACACTGCTTATACTGACATCCCTGCTAGAATTGTGCCCCAGCTGAGGGCTTTGGCTACCAGGTTTGTATCTTATGAGTGTGCTTTGGGTCACCTCATGCTTTCAGCCACATGGACTTTAACCTGATACCTTCTGTTGTGGTTTCAGTGGCTTTCACAAAACTCATTTCACTTGAGATGCAAGTACCTCTGCTTCCATCTTAAGTGAAATATGAACACACGAGCATCTTATCCTCATTTTTTCATGAATCTTTCTTCAGGTTACATCTGCTTGAGATTTTCTATTTTTGGTTTATGACTAGAACACTTTTGCCAAGTTTTGTCTCATGATCTTTAATGACAGCTGATGGTGGCAATGGTGATGAGTGTAATTCTCAAAGCATTGCCCTAGTGACACACTTAATCTGAATGAGACTTGCAGAATGTGGATGCAGGGAATGCTAATTTGTTATGTCAGTCATGATCCTAGACATGTGTTAGATAATGAACTTGAAACAGCAGCAGATGAAACACATTCTATCGGATCAAAATCACTTAGTTCTGGAAATGTAGGTGTCCTCCTTTTAAAATAATTCTGAAAAAGACCAGGAAAAAAAATCTGCTCTTTTATGTTGATAGTCAGTTAAACTCATACCTAATCAAGGAGAACTGATTATCCTCTGTAGTGGCAGCGATGCATTGTTTGGAATGGGGGAAATAAGTGTGAAACCTGAGAAGATTATGGTGACACGGAGTGAAAACCTGAAATTGTTATTGACTTTATTAATGTTGAAAATGCATGTCTAATTTGGCACAACAGTTTCACAAATTAAATTTAACTTTCTTTACAAGACTCACTAGATTGATCAGGCAACTATAACATTTTGGAATTTTGAATGAATTTTGAGGGAGATTAACATTTCTGTTACATTCTTGCAGGTTTGATTTAAGGGAACTTGTGCTCAGGTGTAAGGACTGCGCTGAAGAGAGCCAGGCATCTTCTGGAGTGGATCCAGAAGATGATCTCCCCTCTGCGAGAGATGATGAAGATAATGATAACAGAGCTGAGAACTTCAAAGAGCTCCTGAACTCAGTGTGGGTGGCTGAAGATGAGGAAGAAGAAGCTGTGCTAAACCCTGCATGCCAGAAGGAAGACGACAACGGGGTGGGTGAACAGGAGCTGGAGGAAATATATGAGTTTGCTGCAACTCAAAGAAAAATGGTTCAAGACAAACTGGAGATGAGTGAAGGCACAGATTACAACATCTGTAGGGATACTGAGGTAGCCCAAGGTGCGAACCAGCAGACTAAGAAAAAAGAGGCAAAAAGGTCCGTATCTGCCTTGATAAGCAATGACTTCAAGCATCTGAGGGAAGACAATGATGTGGAAACATCCAAATGTGACTTGTCTGAAGAAGAGAAAATGCAGAATACAAGTGGATGCAAAAATGTGAATGCCACAAGCATCAATTTTGAGTCTTGTCAGTTTGAACCTCAGAAGTGGGTTAGGAGATGGGAAAGTGGGAAAGATTTCAAGTTGTCTCAGGCTTCACATAATATGGGAGGGGACGACCGCTTGGAAGAACAACAATTCACCAACTGTTCACTGCACAATGATACTGATAGGCGTGAAAATTATAAATGCTTATTTTCCAAAAATCAGATAGAATACTGTGAGCCTTCTCCAATGAAAGAAGTTATCAAAGAGTCAGGAAAGGCTGTTAGCGAAAAACATGTTGATGTTAATGATTTGCTTCCTTACTCCAAGTCACAAAAAGACCTCTCTCCACAAAGGGATGGTTTTTTTGGCAGTCCTCCTCTCAAATCTTCTATGTCTTTTTATCCTGCTGTTGGTTCTTCACCTATGTCTTCAGAATCGGATAGGAAATTTCCCAGAGAAGCAAAAACACCAGAGAGAAATCAAAAACCATTCCCGTCTCCCAAAATAGCTTTCCAGAAAGCCAATGAGCAGGACATTACATCAGGAAATCGGAACATAGAGAGCACAATTTCTCCAGAAGAGCTTTCCTGCACTGATTTAAACAAGCATAAATATGCTTCAGTTTTGTCAACACCAGTCATAAAAACTCCGGATGTTGCAGTCCAGAACAGAAAAGAGGCTGATATTATTGTTTCATCTTCTGATGATGAAATGGAGCTAGAACAAGAGAGGAAGTTACCAGAGTCTGGCTCTCCTGAAAGTTTCCTGAAGCCCAGATTCTGGGAAGTTTCGGATAGTGAAGAGGAGGAATTCCCACAGATGCTTTTTTTAACTGAGAAGGTGTCAGCTTCAGCAGATGCCTGTCCGACAGACCTTGCAAAGACTCCCGGTGAGAGCTTGTATCTGTACAGAGTTCACTGAAGTAGGTTAAATTGCTGTCATTTTAGGTGATCATCCTGTTTGTTGTTCACCTGCTATATTGAGAGGGTGTTTTGGCCTTCTAATCCAAAGCAGTCAGGGCCAGGCACAAGAAGGTACAGTCAGCTTCTGATGTGGGGGAGTGCAACTAAATACGTGGGATAGTTGGAGCGTAGCCATTTGTGATCCATTCATGCTGCTGCTTTGACAGTGATCGTATGCATTGTAGAAATGATGAGACATTACCTGGGAGGGGAAAAAAAAATCAAACAGCCTTCACTTTGCATGCTAGGGAATGATTATTCCTTGCAGTAATGGGTCTTGTTTTTCATGCATTCATCACTGATGTATGTGCTAACAATTACACGAAGACATCGGGTAAGCTTTGCTTCCAGTGGTAGAAGATAGAGGTTGGCTGGAAGTAGGTGCCTCTCCTGCCCACGGGTAGGCTCTCTGCATATTTTCCTGCAAAGCTCTTCTGATTTGCCTTTGCTTTGACTTGCCCTGCCCTTCTGTTTGCTGATTGTAGGCTCTTCCAACAGATTTTTGTGTGTCCAGCACTGGTCCCAACTGGAGGACACAGTGAGCGGTTTCAGGACGCACACAAGACTAAGGGCCAAGCTGCTCTTTGCCACCAGATTGCACTTAGTGGTGTCAGGAGCTGGGCCTTGTCTGCTTGAATGTCTGATGACACAGAGAACACTAGCCTCTGGGGTCATACCCTTCTGGGGTCAGCTGCTTACTAGGACAGTTCCTTCCATCTAAGCTCTAAGAACAGTAATTTATCCCTTAATATTTATTAGATATATTACTAATTATACTATCGTAAGTAATTAGTTTAACAAGCAGGATTTAGAACATGACCTGAGACTGACTGTGCTTCACAGTATCAGGAAATCAGTATCACTAAATCAGTATCTAATTCAGGCCCCCAGAACCTTGACTTGTTCAGTTTCTTCTGCATCAAGTCTCTCCTATGCAATTTTCTTCCTTGGGAAAGAACCACTTCACAGAATTCAGTAAACATATATTTTTAATTAGCTTGCAGCAGTTCTATCAAAGCCTCCAGTGGGCTTTTTTATTCAGACCTAACATATGGCTCAATTTGTTTTCTGATTTAAAGACAGTAAAAAACAAATATCCTAGACCCAAGGAAGACGAAAGTGTTGATCTGTTCAGTATAAAGGTATTTAGTAGGCCAGCTTGCAGACAAGTAGTTCTTCTTAAACAGTTACTAGATAACATTAAAATATCTGCCACCAGGAGGGGAAGATATCATCCCTCCTATATCCTTCTGTACTAATTCTGATGACAATTTCATTCTGTTGCAGAACCTGCCTGTCAAGAGAAGGACAAGTCTCCTGAGAAGGACAAGTCTCCTGAGACTCCTATGACACCAATGCCAGCTTACTCCCTTATGAAGACCCCAGAACTGAAGAGGGAGTTGAGCAGGTTAGCACTGCTTCTACAAGTATATCTAGAAAAAAAAAAAGTACAAGTACATCTCTTTATGAGCAGAAAAAATACATGGAAGTTCCATCTCCATATGAGGAAGAACTTCTTTACTGTTTGGGTGTCACAGCCCCGGAACAGGCTGCCCAGAGAGGTTGTGGAGTCTCCTCCCCTGGAGATCTTCCAAACCCGCCTGGATGTCACCCTGTGCCACATGTTCTAGGTGTCCCTGCTGGAGCAGGGGGGTTGGACTAGATGATTTCGAGAGGTCCCTTCCAACGCCAACCATTCTGTGATTCTGTGAGAAACCTGCTGGTAGGTGGTGTGAAAGGCAGCTACTGTGCTAAAGGGGAAAACTTGATGGTTTTCCAATGTCATGCTCTTCCAGCTGGCCACTGAGCTTCCTGGCCTGGTCACATTGTGAGCTATAGCAGTGGAAGGCGCAGCATTATCTTAGGCTTAAGTCCTACCTTTCTCTTTCAGATTTGGAGTTCGTCCTTTCCCAAAACGCCAGATGGTGTTAAAGTTGAAGGCCATATTCCAGTATACTCACCAGGACGTGGATACGGATGTGGATACTGACACGGAGGATGATATCCCATCCTCCCAGCTTCCCCCACAGAGGCCTCCAGCCAAGCGCCGTAGGCAGCTGAAGACTAACGGGCATGTTGGTGCGAAACGTGCCAAAATCTCCAACGGTAGACAGACACCAAATGTATCTCCAGAGAGGGGCTCTCTGGCAGCTGATAAGGAGGAGCTGATGCTGTCATCATCTCAGGAATCTTCATATTCTCAGGAATCGTCATCCTCGCTGGATGGCAGTGACGTCTCTACTGGTATACAGAGGTAGGGGAACAAAATACTAACAAAGGAGTCTACTGTGCAGCACAGAGATGAGCTGGGAAAATGGGAAATATAAGTGTCAATGCAGAATACAGGGGATCTGTACTGTAGCCAGCTTCCCTGAGCTTTTGTCACTTGAAGTAAGTTCTTCTGTTGTGCGTTTCAGTCTAATTGCTAGTGAGCTATTCTGAGAGCACAGAAATGCTCACGGGTGAAACTGCACATGGGCAGAGCTCAAAGCTGGCACTGCAAGGAGCCTCGCAGGGTTGAGTGAGAGCCTGCAAGAGGAGCAGGGAGCGCTGCTCGGTGAGCACTGCGTGTGGTGCTGCACAGAGCAAGTGTGTCAGCAGTAGTGCAGCAGGAGCAAGGAATGCCGGGCAGCACCGGCACAGCTCGACGTGCAGGTTTGCAGAACACGTGGCGTGTTCTGCCTCCCTCCCTTTGGCAATTGCTGGTGTCGGAGATCCTACACAGGGCATTGCAAGGGTTGGCAGCCAGGGACTTGGGCATCTCTGAGTGTGCCCTTGATGACCAGTTGTTTCCTTGATTGTTTTTTGCACTTTTTCTCACTTTTAGTTCTTGTAGCAATATATCCGAAGATGAGGAAGAGGAGCTCCCAGCTTCTCAGACAGCAGCCCAGGAAGCAGATACACTGGACGCAGTGGGAAACTACATCTTTTCAAATTCAGTCCTGTACCACAAGGTCCTCTTTTACGAGCCAATTGAGCTGGCTGCACTGCACCGAGAGCTGAAAGCAAACGGCATGAAGATTTCCAAGGCAAAGCTGATGGATTTTCTAGATGCTTACTGTATCACCTTCACCACGGCTGCAGAGCGGAAGGAGAAGGAAGCCAAAGGCAAGGGGAACGGAAGACAGAGGAAACGCTACTGAATGGAGCCTCTCTCCCATTTCCAGCGGCAGCTGCAAAGATCCCTCCTGTTGGTGCACTCCCCTGCTGCTTCTCCTCTTTATCTTTGCTTTCCATTTTTTCCTAATAAGTTTTAGTTCCCTAATAAGATCTTTTTTCCTGAATCTTCAGACTCTCCAAGTAGTTATTTATTCAGTATCTTAGCGGCCCTACTGATTGCTACGCAGGGGACATTGTGGAAATAAGAGGCCTTTGCTGTCCTTGGTTAATTTGGTGGTCTCTGGTAACACTCCTCAATCTGTGTGCAGCTGTTCTTCTAAACTATTTCTCATGGCTTTGCAGTGTCCTCTAACACCAGCAATTGTGTGAAAGCCTGGATTCCAACATTCCGCTGTGTGTGTCCAACATGTAGCAGGTATTGGCGTGCTGGGATCTCCAAGATATAATCTGCTCCATTTTCTGAGGGCTGTGTTACCTTGTCTTTGTAGTCCGATCAGAGCACATCCTTGACAGAGGTGGGGTTTTTTGGTTTTGTTTTTTTAAGGAGATGGTATTATAGTGATTAAATCTCTTCCTTGAACAGTCTCTTCTTAAACCTATTGTAAAAGAAGTTGTGAACATCATCTGGAACTCTTGGACAAACTCCTGGACCCTAAAAGGTCATCTTTTATATGTATTTTGTGAGCTCTTCTGACTTTCATGTGTTTTGAGAGCTTTGAATCTGAAAAGGTCTTGGCAAAAAGGGCACATTGTTATTTTTTTTTAAAAAGGAGCCACTTTTGTAACGTATTTATGTATTCTGGAAATTATTTATATTTTTGATATATTATAGCCTTTTTATTTAATTTATATAAATAAACAGAATAAGATCTTGATGATAAACTGTAACAGGTAATGCCTTAGGAAGGCCCGGGGCAGCCTAAGCAGCAGTCCTGGGTCTAGCTGGGAGCAGTAGTGGCTCCACAGTGAGCGCTCTGGCTGGAAGGGTCCTCAGCAGAGGACGGAAGGACAAGGTGAGTCGTGGCACAGGGGCCCAGCAGCAAGGAGAGCTGGAACAAGGGATTGCTGCGCAGTGGCTGGAGAGAGGAAGATCACCAGGTTTGTTTGAGATGGAGAGCACCAAGGTAGGAGAGACTCCAGGTAAGGCTGGGGAAGGTGTTTTGGTCAGCCAGAAGGAGAGATGGGGAAGACTTCCTTGCAGAAAAAGGCCAAGTTTTGCCTTAAGTGGCATTCTAGGAAATACTGTTTCCCATAATGTATCACATATTTCTCTCTTGTCAGTCTTAATATGTGAAAATAAGTAAGACCCCTTTCCATCTTCTCTGCTGTATTCCTAGTCAAGACATTTATCATCAAAACTTTTGCAATCAATTCTTTCTTATATCTTGACCTTCAGCAAATACAGTGTTACACTTTGGGCATATAAATTACAATCGTTCAACTAATAGGACTGCACCATAAGAAACTTGGTTGCATGCTAAGAAAAAAAAAATTTAAAAAAGAACAGTTACCGAAAATGCCTATATCCTCTTATTTCTGTCATCCTTAAGCCTTTCAAGTGGACACTTTGCCTAATGAAACAAAACAAAAATTTAACAACTGTGCCATTCGGGTTGGAGATAACATTTTGCAGAGGCTTCTCTCAGTATTCTTGTGGCTACAGTTGACAAAATTAAATGGTTTTCCTAATTCTAACAATTCTCCCAAAAGAGGAAAAATGACTTGCAGCATGTCAGATAGGTCACAATGCAGCCTGCATGCTGCAAATTATCAGAAAGCCATTATTCATTCTCCTGCTCCATTAATCTGTACGCAAGGGTGTCTCTTCCAGCTAATATTGATGTTCCCATCTGCCAGTGATGATGTTATCAATCAGTTTCATCTGTATACTTTTCTCTGTTTTTGTATGTTCCTAACACAGGGTCATATCTCTCTTGGAAAATCCCTTGTCTCTATAAGAAAAAAGCCTTTTCAACTAAGATTTGAATTGTTTCCTACGTTAAAAAGTAGCCAATATGTTATTGGCAATGCATAAAGCCCTTGTCCTACCCCGACACACCTGATGAGCTCCAAATGAGCTTTGGAAAAAAACTGCTTCCAAATGTGTGTGACAACGAAGTGATCTGTGTGAGTGCCTATGGATACTAGTAGAGCAACTTTTGCAGCTACTGCCTGTTGTTTTGTGCATTATCACATTTCCTACCTACAAAATCAGTAGGGTGATGACTGTTGTGCCCTCCCTTTCTACCCGACCAATAACTCCCAACTATTGTGTTTACGGTGCTAAAGTTTAGGTACCGAAGTGCTAAATACAAGAACAGCCTTGTGCTCATCCAAGGGCCTCCTGGAGCCTTTGGTAGCTCCATGCTGGTGGATTCCGTGGGCTTTGGTCAGTGACCTGTGCGCTTCAGCTCCATGGTGGCCGTACGAAGGACGGGGGGAGGCCTGGCCACGCAGGTCCCACGGAGGTTCCTGGGGACACAGGTAACGCGTTCACGGTGCGTTCCGACCTCCTTGCGTGCGGTTGCTCTTCCCTTTCATCTCGCCCCAGCCGCGGTGGTGGCTGACGTGTGTCCCTGACGCCTGGGCCCCGGTGCCGGCAGCCCTCCTGGCGGCCTCCCAGGGCAGGTCTCCGCTCTCCTGCTTTGCCCCTCTGCTTTCGCTGGGGACCTCGAGGGCCAAGAACCTTCCTCCTGCTCCTGCACGAGGCTCAGAAGCGGCTCCCCCGCGTGACAGCGGCGCTTCCCCCACGGGGGAGCCGCGTGCTGCAGGTAACGAGCTTGCCCGCCGTTCATACTCGGCAGCAACGGGCCCTGAACGGCGAGAAGCGCCTCGTAACGCGCCCGGACAGCGCCGAGCACCGGCAGCAGCGCCGCCGCCGCCGCCATTTCACGTCGTCCTCGCAGGCCGCGGCCGCGACCGCCGCCTGCCATTGGCCGCCGCCGTCACGTGGCTCCGCCGCCGGGCTGTGGGCGAGCCCGGAGCGGGTAGCGGCCCGGCCGGGCTCGGCCCGGCTCGGCCCGGCCTCGCGGCGGCCGCTACACGGTCGGAGCCGGCCCCGCGGGCCCGGGCAGCGCGGCTGTCGCCTCGAGGCCGCGCGTCGCTGCTCTCTGGACCCCGGCGCAGGCGCCCCGGCGGGGCGGGCGGCCGGGCTCTGCTCTCCCCTTTCCCTTCCCCCGGCAGGAGCTCCGGGCAGCGGCGGAACATGATCTCCCACATGGAGCAGGACGAGGAGCGGTGGCTCCGCCGGCTCCAGGCGCCCCTGAGCAGCGCCCGTGCAGGTAAGGGCCCCCCGCGCCGTCCGAACCGGGTCTTCTGCGGCTTCGGGCACTCCCGAGCCAGCCGCGGTGTGGGGTATTTCATAACCCGCTGTGTGTTTTATTGCTGTCTGCATCTGCGGGTGTTTTAGCATCCAGCCTAACTTACATTGAGGAATTCTGCAGCTTGCAGCGCTTTGTGAGGAACCACATCCTCTGCTTTGAAGCTGCCTTCTACTGGTTCGCTGGATGCCCGTGGTTCTTGTTTTGGAATAAACAGCGCAGGGCAGATGGCTGCCCACCCTCTGCAGGACATGCGTGTTCTTACAGAGCTCTGATATCTCCCATCAGATGAACCTTTCTTGGGCGGAACACCCCGTTAAATCATTTCTCATACAGAGGCTGCTCCAAACCTGGGCATCCATGTTACCTTTCTGTACCTTTCCCAGTACTATTAATATAGCACATCATTTCAGTCCCATGTCATTGCTCCAAGCCATTTTTAGCTCTACTGTTCGGCTGAAGTTCAGTAGGGAGCTGTTATCTCCCAGCTGCCTGCATTGAGCCAGGGGAATCTGCACTCCCCGGTTAGCAGGAACCACGTGTGCCTTCCACTGCTGCCCCTGCGCTCCCGTCACCGCCACTCTTGGGGAACTGGAGCTTCTTGTGCCCAGAAGGTGACATCGCAGGCCCTAAGCGAGTGGCTGCAAACTCCAATAGCTGGGACCGGTCGCAGCTGCTCTTCAAATGCAAAGATGATGGATCAGGGACTGGCTGGTCATCTCAGACACAGACCACTTCCCTAATGGGACAAAAAAGTGAGTTTTAGTAACAAAAGTCTTGTAGATCAGCTCCTACGCAGGGAATCTGATATCCTGCCTCTGATCAGCTGCATAATTTTGGGAAAGCTCCTTCCTCTCTCTATGCCTGTTACTGTGGCAGCGTCTTCCAAATATTCTTGGGTGCAAATAGCAAATGGAGGCTTTTGTAGCAACGATGACCTTGTTGCATTGCAGCAATGGTCAGAAGCATAGAAATGTGCTGTGAAATAGATACAGGTTTACCAGTATGAACGTCTACAGATACTAGCAGATACTGTTAAATCTCTTTGCTTTGGAGTCTGTTTATATAATAATACTACAATACAGCTGGTTGTTTTTAAGTGCAGATTTTAAAAAGGCTGCAAGGTATTCACATGGATCAGCAAGGTTCAAGGTGGTTGTCGTATAGAAGTTGAAGACAAGTTGTAAATGATTCAGAGGATGAAAAAACAGATTCCTGTGCGTGTTATGCATTTCACATTTTTGAGGGATCCTCCTCTTTTAAGTGTCAGTGTTTTTCATTGGACAATTCAGTGCGATTCGCCACCTAAGCCAGTAACATCTATCCCAGAGAACTTGGCCTTTGGGGCTCAGTACTAGCAAGTGCTATGCTGGAAGGTGAGGAATGTGATCTGACATTTCTAGAAAGCTAAGGTTTTACCTTATGTGTTAGTTTTTAAGGGCTGTATATAAGGGTTTTGTCTCTTGCTTAGTCCCTGTCTTGCTTTGTCTATTTGGAAACACAGATGAGAATATGAAGGCAAAAGTAAGATTGTTTGGAATAATTTAGCTCTCTCCCTATACTATGTTTCCTGTGTCTCTAACATTTAGTTTGGGTTTTTATTTTAAGTATTTGGTGCTCAAGAATGGCATTTATAGTACTGTGCAGCAAAATATTACTGTGACTTGGCTTAGTAGTAATTGTGGAACCGATGCAATGTCTCAGTACCTCCTAACTGGAGTATTTTCGGTATATTTGTGCAATATTTGCTTGCAAGTTCTTGCAGGATTTTCTTAAGAGCATTTCTAATTCCCATGAAGTGTAGCAACTTAAGAAAGAAGTTGAATAAACCAGCAGAAGTGTTGAAAGACACAAAAACAAAGGAGTTTTTCGTGTCAGTTTTTGCAAGTTTCAAACCTTTAGACCTTTAGCCACAACTAACTCAATTGCTTTTGAACACAGTCTGAAATTAAAATGCAGCGTGTGATCTTAGCCCAAACTAAATGCTGTGGAAAGGCAACATCCGTCTTCCTTGTCAACTCCAGGTAGCAGAAAGCACAAATGAAAGGTAATGCTCTGTCGCTTGACCGATGGGCTCTGTGAAAGCCTGAGCGATGGAGCTGTCCACCTTCCAGCTTCATTGCAAGCAGGAAGGGGCTTGTTAAATCCCTGGAGCAGGAGGATTTAATGGACTTTAGCAGCAGCTTTGTGGCCCGCAAATGACCACTGCGGGTTTTAACCACAGAGCTGAAAAAGCAAATATTTGATGCTCGCAAGCAGAGGCTCTGTCTTTATCTCCTCAACATGTATGTGTTTCTAGCATTGGATGTTTCAAAGACCTTAATTCTTAATAGAAGCGCCCCTCCCTGCTGTAAGTTTTCGTGCTTTGGCGCTGTTTTTGCCCGAGAGCGGGTGAGCGGTGTGCCCAGCGGATCGGTGTTTTAGGGTTTTACTCCATATTTGAGCGTTTTTATTTTATTTTCCCGCGCTCGGGGCGGGCGGCCCTCAGGGGGCGCCGATGGCGAGCGGCGGCCGTTGGGCCCGGTTCGCAGGGCGGGGCCCGTCACCACGGCAACCGCTGTGGCGTCAGGAAGTCTGTGTTGCGCCTGCGTCGCTCGGCTCGGACGCGCCTGCGCGCACCGCCCGAGCAGCGGCAAGCGCGGGCCGTTGGCGCGCGGTGCATGCGCTTCGCTGCGGTCCTTCCCGGTGTTGTGGCGGGGTGCGAGGAGCGGAGGGAGCCGCGGCTGCGGCGGAGAGGTCAGCGGCGGGCCGGGGGCGGCGAGGACCGGGCGGGAGCGGCGGCACCGGCGCCCCCCGATCCCCTCCGCGGGCCGCGGCTCTGTGCGGAGGGCCGGGCCGGCGGCGTGATGTCACGGCGGCGCCGCTTGCGCGGTGGTTCACGCCTCTAAAGTGACTTAAAAAAAAAAAAAACTCGCCAAAAAGATACCGACTTAGCCCGGGAGACCTCGTTCTTCACAAAATTGTTTGGATTCGTGTTAATTCGTTATCCATCGAGTCCCGTATCAGTCATTTATTTCGCGTTGCCGTCCGTTTCGGTCTGCAAGATTCTTGCTTCCCCAACGGTCCTGCTCAAAGGTCGCCGCTGGGGACGGGGATTCTGAGAGATCGGGGGCTCTGCCGGGCCAGAGAGCGCTCGGCCTGTTCGCCCGTAGCATCTGTTGCGTTGCAGCTCGTTGCTAGAAATCGGGACCTGCAGGAGCTGTGGTTTTTAATAGTGTTTGGGCTTCTCTTGTAGTACACTAATGTCATCATCATTATGGGATAGATGCCATTAGACCATTGATTTCTGAGTAAGTAGTTTTAATAACGATCTAATAGCGTTGTTAGTTTTCTGTGGGTTTTATGTACACCAAAAGCTCCTTTTGAACATTCTCTAATAAATCTTGTGTAATTTTACCACATTCTCATTTTAATGCAGTTCCTTTTTTTATGTTCTGCACTGCACCATTTCGTTATCACGTTGCTATTTTGCATATTTGTTTTTATTCCTGCTCTGAATATTTCTCCTCTGAAAATCAGATTAGCATTTAACAACTGGTGTCCTGTTCGTTAGTTGTGGAATGGTAGAATTTTGGGCATCAGTTGAAATGTTTTTAAACAGTGCTTAATTCTCAGTTGTATTTTTCATTTTGAAACACCCGCTGCATAGATTCCTGATTTGTATGTTACTGTGTTTGCGTACAAGCCATGAAAATTTGCACCTGAGCAACCGTTACTTTTTATTTTTATGATTACTTCCCCTTTATCCTTCCATAGGAGGTATAATGTGAAGTTTTTCCTGTTTTCAATAAGATGCTCTGTAAAATAGGAGGTTAGTTTCTATAACACTTAAAAAACAGGGGCAGTTTTTGTCATGTAAGTACCAATTTAAAATTAATTTCTGGAACGTGATAAAAATTTTACTAGATATAAAATGTTTTGCCTTATGTACGAGGTACTAGTGAGGGGGGTTGCTTTAAAGGAAACATGAACATGATGCACTGATGGGTTATGAGGGAACATAAGTGGGTAGTGTCTGGTAGAGAATGATGCTGGTCATTGCTAAAGTTGCTTCTTAAAATCTTTTTTGTTTTTTTAGCCGTTATTTTTTGCTTGTTAATTTGTCATTGCTTGTATTTCCCTATCTGTTTCAGTTACCCTTGTCTGCATAGGAAGACTGACAGAGACTAGAGCAGAAAGGTTAGTACCTGATTTGGAATTTGTCTTCTACACTTATATTTGTGCTCTGCTCACTGAGTAACTCCTGTTCTCTCTCCTCAGTATTATATATTATATTGGCACTTCCACAAAGCCAGAGAACCTGCACTGTGCAGCTCTTGCATTATGTCTCAGTAGGAGAGAGTGTGCCATAGAGTTGTGGTTCTGGGTTCAAGAAAGTTATTAGGAAACAAGATGGAAAAAGAAAGGGCAGACTATTCATGGTATCATAAGTCCCAACTTTCTGCTCAAAATAGGGTCAGCTCTAGAATTGCGTTGTGTTATTCAGGACTTTATCTAGCCTGATCTATTCTGACCTCCAAAGAGCTGCGTTGGGGGGTTTTGTTGTTTGTTTGTTTGTTTGTTTTCTGCAGGAGCAGTGCTGTTCACTGCTGGGAGCAGTGCTGGGCTGAGCAGATCCTGAGTAATATTTGAATTCACACACATATTTAAGTACACAGGTACTTGTGGAAGTGGCTAAACTTAGCACCATTAGAGCATCTGCTGTCACCTTCTCCCACCTTCTGAAGCTTGGAACTTGAGCAAAAAGAGGAATTAGTAAAAATACACTAAAATCTAACCCTTTCCTCCCAATTTCTAGGTTCCATCTTCAAGAACCATCTAGGTTCTTGCTGCTCTGTGCTATTTTGATTATATACATCAAAAGGTTCAGTTGGGCTATAGACCGAACATCTAAGTGGATAGGTAAGTGCTGCTGTTTATTTTATTTGACCAGCTTGTGTGATTTGTAGAGTCCTAAAATCTTACAAAATTAATTGAATTCTATATTGAAATAAATAATTTTGCAAAACCGTTACTTGACAAGCTCTACAAGATGGTGCCAAAGGGGCTTTAAGGTACATGAATGACAGCATGATCAGATGTATTTAGAGGATCCTGGTCTGTGCCTACGCCTCACTACATGTCTGTAGATGGAGGAGTAAGATAGATTAATCCTTAGGTTTGCATTGCTTATGCATCTCACATGATCTGCCTGGGGCATTCAGTATTAATTGCAAACAAAAGTTTAACATCAGGAAGTCACCGTAAATAATATGACATGTGTACGCATATGTCTGTGAGAGTTATTTAAAGCCATGGAGGATGTGAGATTCTCTGTGTGCCTCCTCCTACTTAGGGAAAAAAAAAAAAAAGGTCAATTTGTAGTGATAACTACTTCAAGATTCCGTCTGAAAAAAATAAATTCATGAACTGGTTACAGAAAATGTCAATTTCTCTCTCAGGAAATATTCCAAGACTCACAGCAAAGTCCTCTGCAGGTTTGCGGAGGTTGAATTTAAAATAAATAAATCCATTAACATCTGTAATTGCTTATAGGAAAGGCTGACCTGTGAAAATGTGTAACCAGCATTCCTTAGCCTTGCATGGCTGCAGCCAAGCCATTTGAGAAAACAATCCTGCTTGTGTTCTTCCTGCATTTTGAGTCTTTTGGTGCCCAGAGCTTTATTGGAGAAACTGAACCACAGCTGCTGCCATTCCAAATGAAACACTCTGTTTAAGTTTTGAAAGAAATGGATTTGGGAGTCAATATAAAAGCTCCATTAAAATAGCCAGAACCGTAGTGAACATAGGGCTTGGAAGAAGAGGACAATCAAAATGTCTAAGAATAGAAATCTAGTTCTAGTGTTGCTCAGGGATTGATGGCATTTCCATATGGATGTTGTTGTACCTGTCGCTGTTCCAAGAAATCACTAGCTAGCACTGTTATTCTTAATGTAGAGAAAGTTTAAGAAACTTAGTTAAATCAGGTTTTTTTAAATTAGTATAAGAAGCTAATTTAAACCAGCTAAGAAAGAGACAATACTTTTATCTGGTGTATTTGACACAGTTTATGAGACATGGTCAGTGTCTACTGAGTAGCCAAAGGAGGAGGTAAGAACACAGAGGGTGAAAGAAGGGTGGGCACATTTGTTAGATGTGCTCTCTCATCTGTCCAAGAAACTCTTCTGCAAGGCCAAGCACTGCTAAGCCTTACTCTGTTAGCTACTTTTCATCATGGGGACAGGCTCTCTTCTTTAAATATGCTGTGTCACAAAATGAAATTTTGCACTCCGAGTGACAGTCTTTCCTCCCCACCTTATGGGAGTGAATACATTCATTTTTGCTGTGTTATATAAATGTAGCTATGGATGCATATACAAGTGGGACATCTCAAATTCTGAGCTCCAGGCAGGATTCTGACCTCAAAGGAGAGGTCAGCATGCTTTTGAATGTGGCCTGTGTCCGTCTGTGCTGAAAGTACAGTATTAGTGTTTTGGGTCAATATGTGCTATTATACTTATGTGCTGCAATATTTTATATGAGAATCTCTTCTCCTTCAAAGAAGAGTCTTCAAAGAATGTCCTCTTTCAAATTGGTACCAGAGGCCTGTTTCACACTGCATCTGCGTATACCATCTTACATATCCACCTTTTAGAGGTTTTTCCATTAAAGGGCTTCAGTAAATCTTTCTGAAGCCCTCTAGCGTACCATGAAGATCCTACACATGCTTTGGGCAGATTGAAATGCTTCACTTCTATTCCAAAATCCTCTGAACAAGAAAGTCATCACTGTGCTGAGTGAAAAATAAGCAGGGTCCTTGGAGAATGTGCTGCACTAAATGCTATAATATATTCTATGCAGATGAATTAATCACAGAGGAAAGTCCACCGTTGGAACAGTGGAGAAGTGCTGGCGCCTGAAGAATGAAGGCGGCGAGCCAGAGAAGACGCAGCCCTGACTGTTCCTGAGATCTTTCCCTGTAGCGCTGCTAGGCAGCATTACTGCAGCCTGCAGCACCATGGATGAAGAGGACAATGAATTTAAAGTAGTGTGGGCAAAAATTGTCGGTAGGGCAAAGAAGAAAGCTGAGGATACTGAGGAGAAAGCTGAGGATACTGAGGCAACAAAGAAGGTTCAGAAATGGACAAAGACCACTACAACAGGCAGATCTGTTCCTGGGAGCCAAATCGATCAGTGCTTTCCAGTAGTGAAGGGAAAGATTTGCCACAAAATTTGGGTTCTAAGGTGCCGACAGGGATGCGTGAAGAAGACGACGATGCTGTGCCCTGCAGTAGTGGTGGGACGTCACAAGAAGACAGGAGAAGCGCTTTCCCTGACAGCCAGCTGCGCACAGTGACCAGTTACTCTACCAAGAGGAATGTGACAGGTGCGTGCACTGAAATCTTTCAGACAGAAAATAGGCTAGTACTGAAAAGACTCAGTTCAGTAGAGCTCTTTAGAAGTCTGGAGGAGGTATGCAGTTCTTCAGTAAGGTGAAACCTAAGTGCTGAGTGATATATGAGGGAATCATTACCTTTTTTTTTGCGACTTCAGAATGTAAATCATCCCTCAAATCATCAAGAAGCAAGTTCAGATTATATCAAAGTGTTTTTTCACAGTGTGTTATTGTATTGAATGTTGAATTATGTTGCCATTGACTGTCACCAAGGCCAAAAAGATAAATTAAGAAAGGTTCTGGGTTAATTCATGAAGGATTGGTCTTTCAGTGATGACTAAATATGATGACCAGAAGGCAGTCACCAGTGCATGAAATCCTTAAACTGACAGCTAAGGTCAACCAGGAGAAGGATTATTTTGTACTTGTTCTGCCTGATACCCTTTCGTAATTATCTACTAGTGACTGCACTCAGAAACTGGGCTGGTGAGATCTTTGGTCTGATCTCACAGGTTGCCTCAAAGCAGAGCGGAGATACACTGAGCTGTTAGCCTGCTGCTCGTTACCACCCCTCCTTAGGAACACCTGTTGCTTGGTTCTGAGCCTGAAAGTCCGAACCATGGATAGGGCTTGAAGATCAGAGTAGAAACATGTTCATTTTTTTTGACTATCTCAGGTTGCTGTTTTGGGAAGCTTCCCAAGAGCTCCCTGGGCAGCTCAGTTACCTGTTTAATTCTGACTGGGAAACTGTGCTTTGTCCCCTTCAGTGAATGCTCCGAGTGACTGTTCCCAGACTACACTATCCTTCCGTCCTTCACAACCAGAGACCTGCTCTTCAGACACCTTGAAGACACCACTGCTGCCTGGGTCGAAGGTGCGGGCAGCAAAGCTGGCGGTGGAGAGAATGCAGCACTTCAAGAGAGTGGCACCTGAGCAGCTAAAACATAGCCTGGGCGATAGCTTGCCAAAGGCTGCAGCTAGCAGGAATTCCTCTGATGAAAGCGAGGAAGAGAACCCGAGAAAGCGAGAAAGCGAGGAAAAAGGTACGTTTCTGCTGTTATTTAGCTCCTGTGTGTGCATGGAGAGTGCTGAGGGCTGCTTAGGGTGATTGTATGATTCATATGTGCTGTGGTTTGACATGAGTGACCATCACCAGTGATCAAGACGCACCAAAAGCAGTCCTTCATGGCTTTGGAGTCTTTTTTCTTATCTCTCTCTCTCTCTCTCTCTCTCTCTCTCTCTCTTTTTTGAGTGAAGCGCTGCTAACTAGCCAAAAGCACTGTACGCTCACTGTTCAAAGGGTCTGGAAGGTAGCCTGCACATAGGTATCAGTTGCTTTCATAGTGATCTGATTTGACAGCTCAGCCCAGCAGGACCATGTGTGCACGAATAAGTCTTCCCTGAAGGTTTGTTTCTCTGGCAGAAGTAACGGGAGGCTTGGGACTTATTGCAGAAATCTTGTGTTCTGCTGTAGTTGCATTTTGATCATTGCCAACTGCAACACTTGAAAAAGCTGGCAGGTTCAGTTCCTCTGCTTATGTGTTCAGCTGTTCATTTATTTGGGTTTCTTTTGCTTTTCTTTTTAAAGAGAAAAGAACACGTAAAAGAGGCCCAACTACTCCTCCACCGTTACTGCTGCGGGATCCAGAGACAGCCCGCAAAAGGACTGAAGAGCGAGCCGCCATGGTGCTTACACAAGAGATGGAATTCCCTCCCACTCCTCGGCTTCCCACCAGTAGGATTTTGGAGGATGGATCTGAGAAAACAGACTGGCTCATGCCATCGCCCAGAAACAAGGACTGCCCTTTATGGAACAGCAGTGCTCTAACAGGGCCCTGCGACCCTGAATCATTCTACACTGCTGAACTGACCCCTCCAATCGTACATTGCATAACTGTGCAGGTGGGATGCTCTTTTCTCCTTCCTCTGGTATTTGTGTGCCACAGTTTACTTGCTCTGTAGCCCTTCTCTTTTCTGCCATTTAAGTGAGTCACCCCATGCTCTGCATGCTCTCTGCTCCTGCACAACTGTCCCCTGGTCTCACACAAGTAGGTTTGGTGATCTTGAACTTTCACTTCTCCCTTTTGGACAGGAGGCTGAGGCTTGTGTTGCCATGCTGTTCTTTGGGCTTTTGGAAGACAAAACAAATGGGAGCAGAGCACTGAGTGAGAGGGCTTGAGCCTCTTCATTTTGCCACTAGCTTAGCTATTTTTACAGTAGCCTGACTCTTGTGTCCTTCTTGATACTTTTCTCTGACTGATTATAATCAGAGCCTTTCTCTTTCTTTACTCATGTTTTGTATCAAGGCAGCAAGGAACAGTGTGGAAAGTTCACACTGAAGATGGATGCTTGTGTGTTACACTGAGGAGGGGGTGGGCACTCCTAGGGTTGTAAAGTGAAGCGTTTGCATTTCAGGCTTTCCCCATGTATCCCACTGCCTGAAGCTGCATGCAGGACTGTGATCCAGTTTTAAACCGGGCGGTCTCACTCTGTTATTATCCAGATGTCTTCCCTCTCGTTTTTCTGTAGTTTTATAAATGCTGCCTACAGAAACAGACAGGACCTTTTAGTCTGTCGCCTTATAGCACTATCTTCTTGGAGAGCAAGTATGTATCTGGGGATCGCTCAAAGTATTTTATTAATATTTATTAAGATATTTTGAAAGTATGAACTAGAGATCAATTCAGAGACTGTACTCTGAACTCTGCAAATACATACCAAATTAATTTATTGATGTCTTTTTTTTTTCTCTCCTTTGATCAGATTTGTAAGTCAGAGACTTCTCTGCCATCAGTGGGATCTGATCAACCAGAAGTATCTCAGCAACTTCAGCCTGATCTCAGTCCTCATTATCCTGCTTCTCCAGAGACTGGAGAAAAAGCTGCTGATGAAGCTGACTCGGGCTCTGAACAGGCTGGACAGATTTCGTCTCAGGGCGAGAAGGTTCATGTTCAGACTCTGCAGCAACTGGTTGAGTTGGCCATGGAAGCACAAACTCAGTGGAGGCTTGAGCTTAACGACGCTCAGGAAGTAGAGCAGCCAAGTAAGTTCTGGCAGCCTCATGAGCCTCCTCTCTGGTGTCATCAGCTATGAGGAGCCACGTTTAGCCATACTGAACTTGGAGAGCAGTGGCAGCAGCCGCAAGATGATATTGTTGATCCAGGGGGTGATATTTGGGGGCATTGTTCTGTAGTAGGCTTTAGGTACAATCAAGTTGACATTTCTGAAATGATTCATAGATCCCAATACGCTCTTTTCTGCCTAGTGGCTTTTGCCGACAGCACTCTCTTACGAGGTTTCACCAGGAGAAGACCTGGTGAAAGAAGAGCGTAAGAGATGATGTTGTGTTGGTACATGGATACACAGTCCCTGAAGTTGATCTGTACAGGCTGAAAAAAGTCCACCACCTAGAATTCCTTCAAGAGCAGCTCTAACTTCCCTGGTTACAGTGGTGTGCATTGCACAACGGCACATTCCAAGACCAATGGTAGCCTTAAAATTGTCCAACCATTTAGCATAATATATGCACTGTGTGTCTCCTGTTCACTCATCAGTGAAGACTATGGTTGCTAAATCTAATGTCTCTCTGCTTTGTACTTGACTTGGGTAAAATTCCCTCAGTTCTCCTATTAAGCTGCAGCAAATGGCTGCTGGTCATATGCCAAGAAAACCAAATGCATCTGATAAAGCCAAGAGGGGGAGGCTGAACCATTCAGCTCAGAAATGTCAGCCTGGGACAGGAGTCTCTTGGGGAGTTGTCATGGCAAGGAAGAAATGGCAGTTAAGAGTTGCCACTTCGTTCTGTCTTACAAGAAGGTTGTACATGACTTGAGATGTGCCTTTTCTTCTTTGAGGAAAAGAATTGACTTCCAGTGATTCTTCACTAAGTGGCTTTGCCCCTCTACCCATAGAGAAGAGATTTCCGAGAAGCAACGATATAAATGTAAGGACAAATGTTATTTTTCCCCTTTTTTGTATTGTTTATTTGCACTGTATTTTTGTATTGTTTATTTGTTTAAAAAAAAAAAAAGCCTCTCCTATTTGATTAATTTCCAGAAGTATGGAGTATTTCCCATTCATTTTCACAGAAACAGAGATGTTTAAGCATTACAGTCACTCACAGGAATCATCCTAGGCAAAGCTGAAGTCCAAATACGTGATGTTTCATTGATGCCCACAGGCAGGATTGTGGGTGTTTCAGAGTGTTTGTCCTACTTAATTTAAAATAACAGGTAACATAAAGCAAATTTGTGCATAATTTACACAAAGAGAACCAGGTTAAATATTGAGGCTGTAGTGCATAGAGTATTTGGGGGTAGTTACTAGGGATGTATCTGCTCAGCACTTAGGTAGTACTCTGCTTTGATGCCCAGCCTAGATGACACAGGCCACACTTCCTGGAGACCAGGAGAGACAGAACTGTCTGGGGTTTCATCCAGGCTCATGTACGCACCCATTTTGCATGGTTCTGAGCAGAACTTTGTCAATGCCTCTCCTCTTATCTTCCTTTCCAGTCTTTCTTTTGCACAGAGAATGGTGCAGCCAGAATATTTCTGTTCTTACTTAATTTCCCCATTTTCGAGTCATAATTTTAGTGTCAGCAGGAAGGCTGTTCTGGGCTTCCTGCCTGGAAAGCAGTGCCTGCCTTCTCGGGGTACCGTCTTGCAGGTGTCCTACCTGCCAAGAAAAAGAGAGCAGGAAACACCTAATAGGTTTCCAGACTGAGCTTCCTGTCTTGCCCTTGGAGAGCAGTCCATGACGTGCAGAGTCTCCTCTAGCCCACCTGTGAAGCCTGGAAGAAATGGCCCAGCGTGTGCTGCTGTTTCCATGCTAACTGGTACTGGCTCCTTGCAAACACACTGAAGCAAGTAGAGAGGTTGAGTTCCCACTGAACTAACCTAGAAACCTGCTAATAAAATAAAGAGCTCTGCTGTTTCTGGTGGAACTACATCTCATGGAGTTGGATAAAACTTGCCTTTCTTCCAGTCTGCGCTAGGTTCAGAAATTACAAGGTCAACAATTAGTGTCTCAGGTAAAGCTGCTTTCTACTTACAGTCAGGCAGCCTCCCTCAAGAAGACCTTGCACTGATAAGGATTCTGTTAGTCCTGAGAAGGCCAAGGCAGCCATACCCACGCTGGGACCCAGAGTACAGCAGTGCTGACAAACTGGGCTGTTGCCTCCTTATCTGCCAGGAAAATGCCTTACAGCTGTAACAACTACTGTCTTTGTGTCCCTTCTATGTTCTAGTCCTCTTTCAGGATGCTGGCAGAAGATTACAATATCATGGTCAACAACGCCTACTTGAGTGATATCCAGTTTCAAGTGGACTCTGGAGAAATCCTTTATGCCCATATGTTTGTGCTGTATGCACGCTGTCCACGGGCTGTTCAGCTGGTAAGTACTGCTGTTAGACTTTTCTCTTCCCCTCGAGTAAAGCCCCTTTGCAGTAACAGGAGTTTGACCGTCTATTCCAGACTGATCACAACAAATGAGTTAGTGATGCCGTACAGTAAGCACAGAGTATTTGGAGATCCAGTGGCAAGTCACTCCGGACCTGCTGATTATGGAATAGACAGTATTTACAAGCTGTGCTTGTAACTAACCCAGACAGAGGTCTGTCACTCCCACAGGTGCTATGGAGGTAGCTGCATTGACCTGTGCCTTTGGCAAGGCCAGTGAAGTAATTTCTGTGTTTCCAGAAGCATTTTGGTTCATACAGTTTCCAGCCTGCTCCTGTGCAATTTCCTGCAAAGGCAATGAAAGGCAGTGGGCTGAAGACAGGAACTTGCCCTCTGACAGAGCTGCCACCAGACCATACCAACTTCTTGACAAAGTTTTGTCATTCTTTCTGGAATCAGTAGAATTCGTTTTGTCCTCATGCATGATTACAGCAGTTTCAACTCAAGGTGCTTAGGACCATTTATGAGGGGTCCTTGAAAGCTTCAGGGTACAAGTTAACAGCTGTATGGAGCTCCCTATTCCCCAGGGAGCTCTGTATCTCTGGTCATTTTAGCTTCCCTCTGAGGCATCAAATCCTGGCCATAGGAACAGACTTTGACACACACAAAAAAAAAAAATTAGTGGCCTGATAGAGAGCAGATACTGCTGGTGTTGTTCCGTTATGAGGAAGTGGACCTTGTTTGCTTTCCTTTTACCGCACAGGTTTACGACGAAGGGATATATGTGAAGGTGAAGGACGATGACGACGAGCAGACGCGCCGGGTGCTGCTGAGCGATGTGACAAAAGAGGCAGTCCTCGCGTTCCTGCGATATCTTTACACTGCTTATACTGACATCCCTGCTAGAATTGTGCCCCAGCTGAGGGCTTTGGCTACCAGGTTTGTATCATATGAGTGTGCTTTGGGTCACCTCATGCTTTCAGCCACATGGACTTTAACCTGATACCTTCTGTTGTGGTTTCAGTGGCTTTCACAAAACTCATTTCACTTGAGATGCAAGTACCTCTGCTTCCATCTTAAGTGAAATATGAACACACGAGTCTCTTATCCTCATTTTTTCATGAATCTTTCTTCAGGTTACATCTGCTTGAGATTTTCTATTTTTGGTTTATGACTAGAACACTTTTGCCAAGTTTTGTCTCATGATCTTTAATGACAGCTGATGGTGGCAATGGTGATGAGTGTAATTCTCAAAGCATTGCCCTAGTGACACACTTAATCTGAATGAGACTTGCAGAATGTGGATGCAGGGAATGCTAATTTGTTATGTCAGTCATGATCCTAGACATGTGTTAGATAATGAACTTGAAACAGCAGCAGATGAAACACATTCTATCGGATCAAAATCACTTAGTTCTGGAAATGTAGGTGTCCTCCTTTTAAAGTAATTCTGAAAAAGACCAGGAAAAAAAATCTGCTCTTTTATGTTGATAGTCAGTTAAACTCATACCTAATCAAGGAGAACTGATTATCCTCTGTAGTGGCAGCGATGCATTGTTTGGAATGGGGGAAATAAGTGTGAAACCTGAGAAGATTATGGTGATACGGAGTGAAAACCTGAAATTGTTATTGACTTTATTAATGTTGAAACTGCATGTCTAATTTGGCACAACAGTTTCACAAATTAAATTTAACTTTCTTTACAAGACTCACTAGATTGATCAGGCAACTATAACATTTTGGAATTTTGAATGAATTTTGAGGGAGATAAACATTAACATTTCTGTTACATTCTTGCAGGTTTGATTTAAGGGAACTTGTGCTCAAGTGTAAGGACTGCGCTGAAGAGAGCCAGGCATCTTCTGGAGTGGATCCAGAAGATGATCTCCTCTCTGCGAGAGACGATGAAGATAATGATAACAGAGCTGAGAACTTCAAAGAGCTCCTGAACTCAGTGTGGGTGGCTGAAGATGAGGAAGAAGAAGCTGTGCTAAACCCTGCATGCCAGAAGGAAGACGACAACGGGGTGGGTGAACAGGAGCCGGAGGAAATATATGAGTTTGCTGCAACTCAAAGAAAAATGGTTCAAGACAAACTGGAGATGAGTGAAGGCACAGATTACAACATCTGTAGTGATACTGAGGTAGCCCAAGGTGCGAACCAGCAGACTGAGAAAAAAGAGGCAAAAAGGTCCGTATCTGCCTTGATAAGCAATGACTTCAGACATCTGAGGGAAGACAATGATGTGGAAACATCCAAATGTGAGTTGTCTGAAGAAGAGAAAATGCAGAATACAAGTGGATACAAAAATGTGAATGCCACAAGCATCAATTTTGAGTCTTGTCAGTTTGAACCTCAGAAGGGGGTTAGGAGATGGGAAAGTGGGAAAGATTTCAAGTTGTCTCAGGCTTCACATAATATGGGAGGAGACGACCGCTTGGAAGAACAACAATTCACCAACTGTTCACTGCACAATGATACTGATAGGCGTGAAAATTATAAATGCTTATTTTCCAAAAATCAGATAGAATACAGTGAGCCTTCTCCAATGAAAGAAGTTATCAAAGAGTCAGGAAAGGCTGTTAGCGAAAAACATGCTGATGTTAATGATTTGCTTCCTTACTCCAAGTCACAAAAAGACCTCTCTCCACAAAGGGATGGGTTTTTTGGCAGTCCTCCTCTCAAATCTTCTATGTCTTTTTATCCTGCTGTTGGTTCTTCACCTATGTCTTCAGAATCGGATAGGAAATTTCCCAGAGAAGCAAAAACACCAGAGAGAAATCAAAAACCATTCCTGTCTCCCAAAATAGCTTTCCAGAAAGCCAATGAGCAGGACATTACATCAGGAAATCGGAACATAGAGAGCACAATTTCTCCAGAAGAGCTTTCCTGCACTGATTTAAACAAGCATAAATATGCTTCAGTTTTGTTCAGTTTTGTCATAAAAACTCCGGATGTTGCAGTCCAGAACAGAAAAGAGGCTGATATTACTGTTTCATCTTCTGATGATGAAATGGAGCTAGAACAAGAGAGGAAGTTACCAGAGTCTGGCTCTCCTGTGAAGGAAATGGAAATCTCCAAGCAACTGAAAAGTGCTAGCATAGCACATGGGCCTGAGATCCCCAAACTTAAACCTAACTCATCATCTGTCACTGAGATACAGCTGAGATCATCCCAGGTCTCATGTCGCATTACAGATGCATCACTTACAAATAATGATGTAAAAATGTCCAGAGAGTTGCCTCCCAGCACCCAGGTAGGTGCCTGTACAGAGAGCAAACAGAGCCTGAACCTGAGCCATGAAAAAGGGCAGAGTCGCGAGGAGTCTTCAGGTATGGACAGCTCCTGGCTAGTGCCAGACACACCACCTCAGACCAAAAGCAGGGATTTTGCAACGCAGACACGTGTCACAAGTATAAACCGTATAAAGCAATCGATGTCTAAACTCGAGACCAAGAGCTTAGTGGCAGGTAACAGTGACCATGAAATGGCTCTCAGCCTCATAAAAGTTCCTGAAACATCGCTGTCAGACAAACAGTTGCCTAGGGAGAACTCAGCTGATGAAAGTCGTCTTTCTTTGAGCAGTACTGTCTCGCTTCACGATGAGCCCCCAGTCCCCGTTGATGACTGCTGGCACGCTGAGTATCCATCACCATTGAGAGGAAACAGCCAGAACTCCAGCCTGGCTGGCTGGGCAAATGCCAGCCCTGGCAGCAGACCCAGATCTATCTCTTGGGCTTTCGACTGGGAGAGCCCGGTCCGAGACCAGGAAATGAAGGGCAGTACCCCTCTTGAGGGCAGTCCTAGTGACAGAGCAACAACTTCGCTTCACCTCAAAAAGAGTCCTGTTGAGGCATGGTCATCAGAGTGCAGTATACAAAGTTTCCTGAAGCCCAGATTCTGGGAAGTTTCGGATAGTGAAGAGGAGGAATTCCCACAGATGCTTTTTTTAACTGAGAAGGTGTCAGCTTCAGCAGATGCCTGTCCGACAGACCTTGCAAAGACTCCCGGTGAGAGCTTGTATCTGTACAGGGTTCACTAAAGTAGGTTAAATTGTTGTCATTTTAGGTGATCATCCTGTTTGTTGTTCACCTGCTATATTGAGAGGGTGTTTTGGCCTTCTCATCCAAAGCAGTCAGGGCCAGGCACAAGAAGGTACAGTCAGCTTCTGATGTGGGGGAGTGCAACTAAATACGTGGGATAGTTGGAGCGTAGCCATTTGTGATCCATTCATGCTGCTGCTTTGACAGTGATCGTATGCATTGTAGAAATGATGAGACATTACCTGGGAGGGGAAAAAAAATCAAACAGCCTTCACTTTGCATGCTAGGGAATGATTATTCCTTGCAGTAATGGGTCTTGTTTTTCATGCATTCATCACTGATGTATGTGCTAACAATTACATGAAGACATCAGGTAAGCTTTGCTTCCAGTGGTAGAAGTATAGAGGTTGGCTGGAAGTAGGTGCCTCTCCTGCCCACGGGTAGGCTCTCTGCATATTTTCCTGCAAAGCTCTTCTGATTTGCCTTTGCTTTGACTTGCCCTGCCCTTCTGTTTGCTGATTGTAGGCTCTTCCAACAGATTTTTGTGTGTCCAGCACTGGTCCCAACTGGAGGACACAGTGAGCGGTTTCAGGACGCACACAAGACTAAGGGCCAAGCTGCTCTTTGCCACCAGATTGCACTTAGTGGTGTCAGGAGCTGGGCCTTGTCTGCTTGAATGTCTGATGACACAGAGAACACTAGCCTCTGGGGTCATACCCTTCTGGGGTCAGCTGCTTACTAGGACAGTTCCTTCCATCTAAGCTCTAAGAACAGCAATTTATCCCTTAATATTTATTAGATATATTACTAATTATACTATCGTAAGTAATTAGTTTAACAAGCAGGATTTAGAACATGACCTGAGACTGACTGTGCTTCACAGTATCAGGAAATCAGTATCACTAAATCAGTATCTAATTCAGGCCCCCAGAACCTTGACTTGTTCGGTTTCTTCTGCATCAAGTCTCTCCTATGCAATTTTCTTCCTTGGGAAAGAACCACTTCACAGAATTCAGTAAACATATATTTTTAATTACCTTGCAGCAGTTCTATCAAAGCCTCCAGTGGGCTTTTTTATTCAGACCTAACATATGGCTCAATTTGTTTTCTGATTTAAAGACAATAAAAAACAAATATCCTAGACCCAAGGAAGACGAAAGTGTTGATCTGTTCAGTATAAAGGTATTTAGTAGGGCAGCTTGCAGACAAGTAGTTCTTCTTAAACAGTTACTAGATAACATTAAAATATCTGCCACCAGGAGGGGAAGATATCATCCCTCCTATATCCTTCTGTACTAATTCTGATGACAATTTCATTCTGTTGCAGAACCTGCCTGTCAAGAGAAGGACAAGTCTCCTGAGGACAAGTCTCCTGAGAAGGACAAGTCTCCTGAGACTCCTATGACACCAATGCCAGCTTACTCCCTTATGAAGACCCCAGAACTGAAGAGGGAGTTGAGCAGGTTAGCACTGCTTCTACAAGTATATCTAGAAAAAAAAAAAAGTACAAGTACATCTCTTTATGAGCAGAAAAAATACATGGAAGTTCTATCTCCATATGAGGAAGAACTTCTTTACTGTTTGGGTGTCACAGCCCTGGAACAGGCTGCCCAGAGAGGTTGTGGAGTCTCCTCCCCTGGAGATCTTCCAAACCCGCCTGGATGTCACCCTGTGCCACATGTTCTAGGTGTCCCTGCTGGAGCAGGGGGGTTGGACTAGATGATTTCGAGAGGTCCCTTCCAACCCCAACCATTCTGTGATTCTGTGAGAAACCTGCTGGTAGGTGGTGTGAAAGGCAGCTACTGTGCTAAAGGGGAAAACTTGATGGTTTTCCAATGTCATGCTCTTCCAGCTGGCCACTGGGCTTCCTGGCCTGGTCACATTCCTGAGCTATAGCAGTGGAAGGCGCAGCATTATCTTAGGCTTAAGTCCTACCTTTCTCTTTCAGATTTGGAGTTCGTCCTTTCCCAAAACGCCAGATGGTGTTAAAGTTGAAGGCCATATTCCAGTATACTCACCAGGACGTGGATACGGATGTGGATACTGACACAGAGGATGATATCCCATCCTCCCAGCTTCTCCCACAGAGGCCTCCAGCCAAGCGCCGTAGGCAGCTGAAGACTAACGGGCATGTTGGTGGGAAACGTGCCAAAATCTCCAACAGTAGACAGACACCAAATGTATCTCCAGAGAGGAGCTCTCTGGCAGCTGATAAGGAGGAGCTGATGCTCTCATCATCTCAGGAATCTTCATATTCTCGGGAATCTTCATCCTCGCTGGATGGCAGTGACATCTCTACTGGTATACAGAGGTAGGGGAACAAAATACTAACAAAGGAGTCTACTGTGCAGCACAGAGATGAGCTGGGAAAATGGGAAATATAAGTGTCAATGCAGAATACAGGGGATCTGTACTGTAGGCAGCTTCCCTGAGCTTTTGTCACTTGAAGTAAGTTCTTCTGTTGTGCGTTTCAGTCTAATTGCTAGTGAGCTATTCTGAGAGCACAGAAATGCTCACGGGTGAAACTGCACATGGGCAGAGCTCAAAGCTGGCACTGCAAGGAGCCTCGCAGGGTAGAGTGAGAGCCTGCAAGAGGAGCAGGGAGCGCTGCTCGGTGAGCACTGCGTGTGGTGCTGCACAGAGCAAGTGTGTCAGCAGTAGTGCAGCAGGAGCAAGGAATGCCGGGCAGCACCGGCACAGCTCGACGTGCAGGTTTGCAGAACACGTGGCGTGTTCTGCCTCCCTCCCTTTGGCAATTGCTGGTGTCGGAGATGCTACACAGGGCATTGCAAGGGTTGGCAGCCAGGGACTTGGGCATCTCTGAGTGTGCCCTTGATGACCAGTTGTTTCCTTGATTGTTTTTTGCACTTTTTCTCACTTTTAGTTCTTGTAGCAATATATCCGAAGATGAGGAAGAGGAGCTCCCAGCTTCTCAGACAGCAGCCCAGGAAGCAGATACACTGGACGCAGTGGGAAACTACATCTTTTCAAATTCAGTCCTGTACCACAAGGTCCTCTTTTACGAGCCAATTGAGCTGGCTGCACTGCACCGAGAGCTGAAAGCAAACGGCATGAAGATTTCCAAGGCAAAGCTGATGGATTTTCTAGATGCTTACTGTATCACCTTCACCACGGCTGCAGAGCGGAAGGAGAAGGAAGCCAAAGGCAAGGGGAACGGAAGACAGAGGAAACGCTACTGAATGGAGCCTCTCTCCCATTTCCAGCGGCAGCTGCAAAGATCCCTCCTGTTGGTGCACTCCCCTGCTGCTTCTCCTCTTTATCTTTGCTTTCCATTTTTTCCTAATAAGTTTTAGTTCCCTAATAAGATCTTTTTTCCTGAATCTTCAGACTCTCCAAGTAGTTATTTATTCAGTATCTGAGCGGCCCTACTGATTGCTACGCAGGGGACATTGTGGAAATAAGAGGCCTTTGCTATCCTTGGTTAATTTGGTGGTCTCTGGTAACACTCCTCAATCTGTGTGCAGCTGTTCTTCTAAACTATTTCTCATGGCTTTGCAGTGTCCTCTAACACCAGCAATTGTGTGAAAGCCTGGATTCCAACATTCCGCTGTGTGTGTCCAACATGTAGCAGGTATTGGCGTGCTGGGATCTCCAAGATATAATCTGCTCCATGTTCTGAGGGCTGTGTTACCTTGTCTTTGTAGTCCGATCAGAGCACATCCTTGACAGAGGTGGGGTTTTTTGGTTTTGTTTTTTTAAGGAGATGGTATTATAGTGATTAAATCTCTTCCTTGAACAGTCTCTTCTTAAACCTATTGTAAAAGAAGTTGTGAACATCATCTGGAACTCTTGGACAAACTCCTGGACCCTAAAAGGTCATCTTTTATATGTATTTTGTGAGCTCTTCTGACTTTCATGTGTTTTGAGAGCTTTGGATCTGAAAAGGTCTTGGCAAAAAGGACACATTGTTATTTTTTTTTAAAAAAGGAGCCACTTTTGTAACGTATTTATGTATTCTGGAAATTATTTATATTTTTGATATATTATAGCCTTTTTATTTAATTTATATAAATAAACAGAATAAGATCTTGATGATAAACTGTAACAGGTAATGCCTTAGGAAGGCCCGGGGCAGCCTAAGCAGCAGTCCTGGGTCTAGCTGGGAGCAGTAGTGGCTCCACAGTGAGCGCTCTGGCTGGAAGGGTCCTCAGCAGAGGACGGAAGGACAAGGTGAGTCGTGGCACAGGGGCCCAGCAGCAAGGAGAGCTGGAACAAGGGATTGCTGCGCAGTGGCTGGAGAGAGGAAGATCACCAGGTTTGTTTGAGATGGAGAGCACCAAGGTAGGAGAGACTCCAGGTAAGGCTGGGGAAGGTGTTTTGGTCAGCCAGAAGGAGAGATGGGGAAGACTTCCTTGCAGAAAAAGGCCAAGTTTTGCCTTAAGTGGCATTCTAGGAAATACTGTTTCCCATAATGTATCACGTATTTCTCTCTTGTCAGTCTTAATATCTGAAAATAAGTAAGATCCCTTTCCATCTTCTCTGCTGTATTCCTAGTCAAGACATTTATCATCAAAACTTTTGCAATCAATTCTTTCTTATATCTTGACCTTCAGCAAATACAGTGTTACACTTTGGGCATATAAATTACAATCGTTCAATTAATAGGACTGCACCATAAGAAACTTGGTAGCATGCTAAGAAAAGAAAAATTTAAAAAAGAACAGTTACTGACAATGCCTTTATCCTCTTTTCTCTGTCATCCTTAAGCCTTTCAACTAAACACTTTGCCTAATGAAACAAAACAAAAATTTAACTGTGCCATTCGGATTGGAGATAACATTTTGCAGAGGCTTCTCTCAGTATTCTTGTGGCTACAGTTGACAAAATTAAATGGTTTTCCTAATTCTAACAATTCTCCCAAAAGAGGAAAAATGACTTGCAGCATGTCAGATAGGTCACAATGCAGCCTGCATGCTGCAAATTATCAGAAAGCCATTATTCATTCTCCTGCTCCGTTAATCTGTACGCAAGGGTGTCTCTTCCAGCTAATATTGATGTTTCCACCTGCCAGTGATGACATTATCAATCAGTTTCATCTGTATACTTTTCTCTGTTTTTGTATGTTCCTAACACAGGGTCATATCTCTCTTGGAAAATCCCTTGTCTCTATAAGAAAAAAGCCTTTTCAACTAAGATTTGAATTGTTTCCTATGTTAAAAAGTAGCCAATATGTTATTGGCAATGCATAAAGCCCTTGTCCTACCCCGACACACCTGATGAGCTCCAAATGAGCTTTGGAAAAAAACTGCTTCCAAATGTGTGTGACAACGAAGTGATCTGTGTGAGTGCCTATGGATACTAGTAGAGCAACTTTTGCAGCTACTGCCTGTTGTTTTGTGCATTATCACATTTCCTACCTACAAAATCAGTAGGGTGATGACTGTTGTGCCCTCCCTTTCTACCCGACCAATAACTCCCAACTATTGTGTTTACGGTGCTAAAGTTTAGGTACCGAAGTGCTAAATACAAGAATAGCCTTGTGCTCATCCAAGGGCCTCCTGGAGCCTTTGGTAGCTCCATGCTGGTGGATTCCGTGGGCTTTGGTCAGTGACCTGTGCGCTTCAGCTCCATGGTGGCCGTACGAAGGACGGGGGGAGGCCTGGCCACGCAGGTCCCACGGAGGTTCCTGGGGACACAGGTAACGCGTTCACGGTGCGTTCCGACCTCCCTGCGTGCGGTTGCTCTTCCCTTTCATCTCGCCCCAGCCGCGGTGGTGGCTGACGTGTGTCCCTGACGCCTGGGCCCCGGTGCCGGCAGCCCTCCTGGCGGCCTCCCAGGGCAGGTCTCCGCTCTCCTGCTTTGCCCCTCTGCTTTCGCTGGGGACCTCGAGGGCCAAGAACCTTCCTCCTGCACCTGCACGAGGCTCAGAAGCGGCTCCCCCGCGTGACAGCGGCGCTTCCCCCACGGGGGAGCCGCGTGCTGCAGGTAACGAGCTTGCCCGCCGTTCATACTCGGCAGCAACGGGCCCTGAACGGCGAGAAGCGCCTCGTAACGCGCCCGGACAGCGCCGAGCACCGGCAGCAGCGCCGCCGCCGCCGCCATTTCACGTCGTCCTCGCAGGCCGCGGCCGCGACCGCCGCCTGCCATTGGCCGCCGCCGTCACGTGGCTCCGCCGCCGGGCTGTGGGCGAGCCCGGAGCGGGTAGCGGCCCGGCCGGGCTCGGCCCGGCTCGGCCCGGCCTCGCGGCGGCCGCTACACGGTCGGAGCCGGCCCCGCGGGCCCGGGCAGCGCGGCTGTCGCCTCGAGGCCGCGCGTCGCTGCTCTCTGGACCCCGGCGCAGGCGCCCCGGCGGGGCGGGCGGCCGGGCTCTGCTCTCCCCTTTCCCTTCCCCCGGCAGGAGCTCCGGGCAGCGGCGGAACATGATCTCCCACATGGAGCAGGACGAGGAGCGGTGGCTCCGCCGGCTCCAGGCGCCCCTGAGCAGCGCCCGTGCAGGTAAGGGCCCCCCGCGCCGTCCGAACCGGGTCTTCTGCGGCTTCGGGCACTCCCGAGCCAGCCGCGGTGTGGGGTATTTCATAACCCGCTGTGTGTTTTATTGCTGTCTGCATCTGCGGGTGTTTTAGCATCCAGCCTAACTTACATTGAGGAATTCTGCAGCTGGCAGCGCTTTGTGAGGAAGCACATCCTCTGCTTTGAAGCTGCCTTCTACTGGTTCGCTGGATGCCCGTGGTTCTTGTTTTGGAATAAATAGCGCAGGGCAGATGGCTGCCCACCCTCTGCAGGACATGCGTGTTCTTACAGAGCTCTGATATCTCCCATCAGATGAACCTTTCTTGGGTGGAACACCCCGTTAAATCATTTCTCATACAGAGGCTGCTCCAAACCTGGGCATCCATGTTACCTTTCTGTACCTTTTCCAGTACTATTAATATAGCACATCATTTCAGTCCCATGTCATTGCTCCAAGCCATTTTTAGCTATACTGTTTGGCTGAAGTTCAGTAGGGAGCTGTTATCTCCCAGCTGCCTGCATTGAGCCAGGGGAATCTGCACTCCCCGGTTAGCAGGAACCACGTGTGCCTTCCACTGCTGCCCCTGCGCTCCCGTCACCGCCACTCTTGGGGAACTGGAGCTTCTTGTGCCCAGAAGGTGACATCGCAGGCCCTAAGTGAGTGGCTGCAAACTCCAATAGCTGGGACCGGTCGCAGCTGCTCTTCAAATGCAAAGATGATGGATCAGGGACTGGCTGGTCATCTCAGACACAGACCACTTCCCTAATGGGACAAAAAAGTGAGTTTTAGTAACAAAAGTCTTGTAGATCAGCTCCTACGCAGGGAATCTGATATCCTGCCTCTGATCAGCTGCATAATTTTGGGCAAGCTCCTTCCTCTCTCTATGCCTGTTACTGTGGCAGCGTCTTCCAAATATTCTTGGGTGCAAATAGCAAATGGAGGCTTTTGTAGCAACGATGACCTTGTTGCATTGCAGCAATGGTCAGAAGCATAGAAATGTGCTGTGAAATAGATACAGGTTTACCAGTATGAACGTCTACAGATACTAGCAGATACTGTTAAATCTCTTTGCTTTGGAGTCTGTTTATATAATAATACTACAATACAGCTGGTTGTTTTTAAGTGCAGATTTTAAAAAGGCTGCAAGGTATTCACATGGATCAGCAAGGTTCAAGGTGGTTGTCGTCTAGAAGTTGAACACAAGTTGTAAATGATTCAGAGGATGAAAAAACAGATTCCTGTGCGTGTTATGCATTTCACATTTTTGAGGGATCCTCCTCTTTTAAGTGTCAGTGTTTTTCATTGGACAATTCAGTGCGATTCGCCACCTAAGCCAGTAACATCTATCCCAGAGAACTTGGCCTTTGGGGCTCAGTACTAGCAAGTGCTATGCTGGAAGGTGAGGAATGTGATCTGACATTTCTAGAAAGCTAAGGTTTTACCTTATGTGTTAGTTTTTAAGGGCTGTATATAAGGGTTTTGTCTCTTGCTTAGTCCCTGCCTTGCTTTGTCTATTTGGAAACACAGATGAGAATATGAAGGCAAAAGTAAGATTGTTTGGAATAATTTAGCTCTCTCCGTATACTATGTTTCCTGTGTCTCTAACATTTAGTTTGGGTTTTTATTTTAAGTATTTGGTGCTCAAGAATGGCATTTATAGTACTGTGCAGCAAAATATTACTGTGACTTGGCTTAGTAGTAATTGTGGAACCGATGCAATGTCTCAGTACCTCCTAACTGGAGTATTTTCTGTATATTTGTGCAATATTTGCTTGCAAGTTCTTGCAGGATTTTCTTAAGAGCATTTCTAATTCCCATTAAGCGTAGCAACTTAAGAAAGAAGCTGAATAAACCAGCAGAAGTGTTGAAAGACACAAAAACAAAGGAGTTTTTCGTGTCAGTTTTTGCAAGCTTCAAACCTTTAGACCTTTAGCCACAACTAACTCAATTGCTTTTGAACACAGTCTGAAATTAAAATGCAGTGTGTGATCTGAGCCCAAACTAAATGCTGTGGAAAGGCAACATCCGTCTTCCTTGTCAACTCCAGGTAGCAGAAAGCACAAATGAAAGGTAATGCTCTGTCGCTTGACCGATGGGCTCTGTGAAAGCCTGAGCGATGGAGCTGTCCACCTTCCAGCTTCATTGCAAGCAGGAAGGGGCTTGTTAAATCCCTGGAGCAGGAGGATTTAATGGACTTTAGCAGCAGCTTTGTGGCCCGCAAATGACCACTGCGGGTTTTAACCACAGAGCTGAAAAAGCAAATATTTGATGCTCGCAAGCAGAGGCTCTGTCTTTATCTCCTCAACATGTATGTGTTTCTAGCATTGGATGTTTCAAAGACCTTAATTCTTAATAGAAGCGCCCCTCCCTGCTGTAAGTTTTCGTGCTTTGGCGCTGTTTTTGCCCGAGAGCGGGTGAGCGGTGTGCCCAGCGGATCGGTGTTTTAGGGTTTTACTCCATATTTGAGCGTTTTTTTTTTATTTTCCCGCGCTCGGGGCGGGCGGCCCTCAGGGGGCGCCGATGGCGAGCGGCGGCCGTTGGGCCCGGCTCGCAGGGCGGGGCCCGTCACCACGGCAACCGCTGTGGCGTCAGGAAGTCTGTGTTGCGCCTGCGTCGCTCGGCTCGGACGCGCCTGCGCGCACCGCCCGAGCAGCGGCAAGCGCGGGCCGTTGGCGCGCGGTGCATGCGCTTCGCTGCGGTCCTTCCCGGTGTTGTGGCGGGGTGCGAGGAGCGGAGGGAGCCGCGGCTGCGGCGGAGAGGTCAGCGGCGGGCCGGGGGCGGCGAGGACCGGGCGGGAGCGGCGGCACCGGCGCCCCCCGATCCCCTCCGCGGGCCGCGGCTCTGTGCGGAGGGCCGGGCCGGCGGCGTGATGTCACGGCGGCGCCGCTTGCGCGGTGGTTCACGCCTCTAAAGTGACTTAAAAAAAAAAAAAACTCGCCAAAAAGATACCGACTTAGCCCGGGAGACCCCGTTCTTCACAAAACTGTTTGGATTCGTGTTAATTCGTTATCCATCGAGTCCCGTATCAGTCATTTATTTCGCGTTGCCGTCCGTTTCGGGCTGCAAGATTCTTGCTTCCCCAACGGTCCTGCTCAAACGTCGCCGCTGGGGACGGGGATTCTGAGAGATCGGGGGCTCTGCCGGGCCAGAGAGCGCTCGGCCTGTTCGCCCGTAGCATCTGTTGCATTGCAGCTCGTTGCTAGAAATCGGGACCTGCAGGAGCTGTGGTTTTTAATAGTGTTTGGGCTTCTCTTGTAGTACACTAATGTCATCATCATTATGGGATAGATGCCATTAGACCATTGATTTCTGAGTAAGTAGTTTTAATAACGATCTAATAGCGTTGTTAGTTTTTTGTGGGTTTTATGTACACCAAAAGCTCCTTTTGAACATTCTCTAATAAATCTTGTGTAATTTTACTACATTCTCATTTTAATGCAGTTCCTTTTTTTATGTTCTGCACTGCACCATTTCATTATCACGTTGCTATTTTGCATATTTGTTTTTATTCCTGCTCTGAATATTTCTCCTCTGAAAATCAGATTAGCATTTAACAACTGGTGTCCTGTTCGTTAGTTGTGGAATGGTAGAATTTTGGGCATCAGTTGAAATGTTTTTAAACAGTGCTTAATTCTCAGTTGTATTTTTCATTTTGAAACACCCGCTGCATAGATTCCTGATTTGTATGTTACTGTGTTTGCATCCAAGCCATGAAAATTTGCACCTGAGCAACCGTTACTTTTTATTTTTATGATTACTTCCCCTTTATCCTTCCATAGGAGGTATAATGTGAAGTTTTTCCTGTTTTCAATAAGATGCTCTGTAAAATAGGAGGTTAGTTTCTATAACACTTAAAAAACAGGGGCAGTTTTTGTCATGTAAGTACCAATTTAAAATTAATTTCTGGAACGTGATAAAAATTTTACTAGATATAAAATGTTTTGCCTTATGTACGAGGTACTAGTGAGGGGGGTTGCTTTAAAGGAAACATGAACATGATGCACTGATGGGTTATGGGGGAACATAAGTGGGTAGTGTCTGGTAGACAATGATGCTGGTCATTGCTAAAGTTGCTTCTTAAAATCTTTTTTTTTTTAGCCGTTATTTTTTGCTTGTTAATTTGTCATTGCTTGTATTTCCCTATCTGTTTCAGTTACCCTTGTCTGCATAGGAAGACTGACAGAGACTAGAGCAGAAAGGTTAGTACCTGATTTGGAATTTGTCTTCTACACTTATATTTGTGCTCTGCTCACTGAGTAACTCCTGTTCTCTCTCCTCAGTATTATATATTATATTGGCACTTCCACAAAGCCAGAGAACCTGCACTGTGCAGCTCTTGCATTATGTCTCAGTAGGAGAGAGTGTGCCATAGAGTTGTGGTTCTGGGTTCAAGAAAGTTATTAGGAAACAAGATGGAAAAAGAAAGGGCAGACTATTCATGGTATCATGAGTCCCAACTTTCTGCTCAAAATAGGGTCAGCTCTAGAATTGCGTTGTGTTATTCAGGACTTTATCTAGCCTGATCTATTCTGACCTCCAAAGAGCTGCGTGGGGGGGTTTTGTTGTTTGTTTGTTTGTTTGTTTTCTGCAGGAGCAGTGCTGTTCACTGCTGGGAGCAGTGCTGGGCTGAGCAGATCCTGAGTAATATTTGAATTCACACACATATTTAAGTACACAGGTACTTGTGGAAGTGGCTAAACTTAGCACCATTAGAGCATGTGCTGTCACCTTCTCCCACCCTCTGAAGCTTGGAACTTGAGCAAAAAGAGGAATTAGTAAAAATACACTAAAATCTAACCCTTTCATCCCAATTTCTAGGTTCCATCTTCAAGAACCATCTAGGTTCTTGCTGCTCTGTGCTATTTTGATTATATACATCAAAAGGTTCAGTTGGGCTATAGACCGAACATCTAAGTGGACAGGTAAGTGCTGCTGTTTATTTGACCAGCTTGTGTGATTTGTAGAGTCCTAAAATCTTACAAAATTAATTGAATTCTATGTTGAAATAAATAATTTTGCAAAACCGTTACTTGACAAGCTCTACAAGATGGTGCCAAAGGGGCTTTAAGGTACATGAATGACAGCATGATCAGATGTATTTAGAGGATCCTGGTCTGTGCCTACGCCTCACTACACGTCTGTAGATGGAGGAGTAAGATAGATTAATCCTTAGGTTTGCATTGCTTATGCATCTCACGTGATCTGCCTGGGGCATTTAGTATTAATTGCAAACAAAAGTTTAACATCAGGAAGTCACCGTAAATAATATGACATGTGTACGCATATGTCTGTGAGAGTTATTTAAAGCCATGGAGGATGTGAGATTCTCTGTGTGCCTCCTCCTACTTAGGGAAAAAAAAAAAAAAAAAAAAAGGTCAATTTGTAGTGATAACTACTCCAAGATTCCGTCTGAAAAAAATAAATTTATGAACTGGTTACAGAAAATGTCAATTTCTCTCTCAGGAAATGATCCAAGACTCACAGCAAAGTCCTCTGCAGGTTTGGGAGGTGGAATTTAAAATAGATAAATCCATTAACATCTGTAATTGCTTATAGGAAAGGCTGACCTGTGAAAATGTGTAACCAGTGTTCCTTAGCCTTGCATGGCTGCAGCCAAGCCATTTGAGAAAACAATCCTGCTTGTGTTCTTCCTGCATTTTGAGTCTTTTGGTGCCCAGAGCTTTATTGGAGAAACTGAACCACAGCTGCTGCCATTCCAAATGAAACACTCTGTTTAAGTTTTGAAAGAAATGGATTTGGGAGTCAATATAAAAGCTCCATTAAAATAGCCAGAACCGTAGTGAACATAGGGCTAGGAAGAAGAGGACAATCAAAATGTCTAAGAATAGAAATCTAGTTCTAGTGTTGCTCAGGGATTGATGGCATTTCCATATGGATGTTGTTGTACCTGTCGCTGTTCCAAGAAATCACTAGCTAGCACTGTTATTCTTCCTGTAGAGAAAGTTTAAGAAACTTAGTTAAATCAGGTTTTTTTAAATTAGTATAAGAAGCTAATTTAAACCAGCTAAGAAAGAGACAATACTTTTATCTGGTGTATGTGACAACAGTTTATGAAACATGGTCAGTGTCTACTGAGTAGCCAAAGGAGGAGGTAAGAACGCAGAGGTGAAAGAAGGGTGGGCACATTTGTTAGATGTGCTCTCTCATCTGTCCAAGAAACTCTTCTGCAAGGCCAAGCACTGCTAAGCCTTACTCTGTTAGCTGCTTTTCAGCATGGGGACAGGCTCTCTTCTTTAAATATGCTGTGTCACAAAATGAAATTTTGCACTCCGAGTGACAGTCTTTCCTCCCCACCTTATGGGAGTGAATACATTCATTTTTGCTGTGTTATATAAATGTAGCTATGGATGCATATACAAGTGGGACATCTCAAATTCTGAGCTCCAGGCAGGATTCTGACCTCAAAGGAGAGGTCAGCATGCTTTTGAATGTGGCCTGTGTCCGTCTGTGCTGAAAGTACAGTATTAGTGTTTGGGGTCAATATGTGCTATTATACTTATGTGCTGCAATATTTTATATGAGAATCTCTTCTCCTTCAAAGAAGAGTCTTCAAAGAATGTCCTCTTTCAAATTGGTACCAGAGGCCTGTTTCACACTGCATCTGCGTATACCATCTTACATATCCACCTTTTAGAGGTTTTTCCATTAAAGGGCTTCAGTAAATCTTTCTGAAGCCCTCTAGCGTACCATGAAGATCCTACACATGCTTTGGGCAGATTGAAATGCTTCACTTATATTCCAAAATCCTCTGAACAAGAAAGTCATCACTGTGCTGAGTGAAAATAAGCAGGGTCCTTGGAGAATGTGCTGCACTAAATGGTGTAATATATTCTATGCAGATGAATTAATCACAGAGGAAAGTCCACCGTTGGAACAGTGGAGAAGTGCTGGCGTCTGAAGAATGAAGGCGGCGAGCCAGAGAAGACGCAGCCCTGACTGTTCCTGAGATCTTTCCCTGTAGCGCTGCTAGGCAGCATTACTGCAGCCTGCAGCACCATGGATGAAGAGGACAATGAATTTAAAGTAGTGTGGGCAAAAATTGTCGGTAGGGCAAAGAAGAAAGCTGAGGATACTGAGGAGAAAGCTGAGGATACTGAGGCAACAAAGAAGGTTCAGAAATGGACAAAGACCACTACAACAGGCAGATCTGTTCCTGGGAGCCAAATCGATCAGTGCTTTCCAGTAGTGAAGGGGAAAGATTTGCCACAAAATTTGGGTTCTAAGGTGCCGACAGGGATGCGTGAAGAAGACGATGATGCTGTGGCCTGCAGTAGTGGTGGGACGTCACAAGAAGACAGGAGAAGCGCTTTCCCTGACAGCCAGCTGCGCACAGTGACCAGTTACTCTACCAAGAGGAATGTGACAGGTGCGTGCACTGAAATCTTTCAGACAGAAAATAGGCTAGTACTGAAAAGACTCAGTTCAGTAGAGCTCTTTAGAAGTCTGGAGGAGGTATGCAGTTCTTCAGTAAGGTGAAACCTAAGTAAGTGCTGAATGATATATGAGGGAGTCATTACCTTTTTTTTTGCGACTTCAGAATGTAAATCATCCCTCAAATCATCAAGAAGCAAGTTTAGATTATATCAAAGTGTTTTTTCACAGTGTGTTATTGTATTGAATGTTGAATTATGTTGCCATTGACTGTCACCAAGGCCAAAAAAATAAATTAAGAAAGGTTCTGGGTTAATTCATGAAGGATTGGTCTTTCAGTGATGACTAAATATGATGACCAGAAGGCAGTCACCAGTGCATGAAATCCTTAAACTGACAGCTAAGGTCAACCAGCAGAAGGATTATTTTGTACTTGTTCTGCCTGATGCCCTTTCGTAATTATCTACTAGTGACTGCACTCAGAAACTGGGCTGGTGAGATCTTTGGTCTGATCTCACAGGTTGCCTCAAAGCAGAGCGGAGATACACTGAGCTGTTAGCCTGCTGCTCGTTACCACCCCTCCTTAGGAACACCTGTTGCTTGGTTCTGAGCCTGAAAGTCCGAAGCATGGATAGGGCTTGAAGATCAGAGTAGAAACATGTTCATTTTTTTTGACTATCTCAGGTTGCTGTTTTGGGAAGCTTCCCAAGAGCTCCCTGGGCAGCTCAGTTACCTGTTTAATTCTGACTGGGAAACTGTGCTTTGTCCCCTTCAGTGAATGCTCCGAGTGACTGTTCCCAGACTACACTATCCTTCCGTCCTTCACAACCAGAGACCTGCTCTTCAGACACCTTGAAGACACCACTGCTGCCTGGGTCGAAGGTGCGGGCAGCAAAGCTGGCGGTGGAGGGAATGCAGCACTTCAAGAGAGTGGCACCTGAGCAGCTAAAACATAGCCTGGGCGATAGCTTGCCAAAGGCTGCAGCTAGCAGGAATTCCTCTGATGAAAGCGAGGAAGAGAACCCGGAAAAAGGTACGTTTCTGCTGTTATTTAGCTCCTGTGTGTGCATGGAGAGTGCTGAGGGCTGCTTAGGGTGATTGTATGAGCAGCAGTCTGGATTCCTGGGCTTTGTTCACAGCTGGACAGGTGGCTTGTGTAATGCTGAATAAATCGCTCGACATGTCTGAGAACTTGCTTTCTCTATTGATAAATGTGTATTGATCTCTATACTTCTCTCCTAGATCTTTTGTGAGGCTGAAATTTGATTTTATGTTAAGTTCTGGAGAGAGAATTTACTTTCTGGAAACAGGTTGAGATTCTAAGAGCATCAGTAAATCCAGTCATTCTTCTCGGGGCAATATTGTGTAGCTCATATAAATATGACCTTAGTTACTCCGTGTCTTCTGTAAATCTCTGAGCACTTACAAAATAGGATGTTCTATGCAGATGAATTGAATCCGTAGCAATTTGAATTCATAGGACTTTTTTTGGTGTTTTGGTGCTTTAAAAGTCAAGGCCCCTTTAAAAGTCAAGGCCCTGCTGGTTCTCTATGGACATGAGAATTTCCTGTGCTTAATATGTAATGTTTAAGACCCCATGTTCTCCCAGAAACTTCATCTAAAACATAACTCTCCTTTTGGTTCGGATACATAATGTGCGATGAACCAATTGCCACCTTCCACTCCTGGGGTAGTGCTCTCCTGTACTGTTTGTGCATTCCCTTGTGAGAAATGAGATGTGAAGATGCAACAGGAAGATTGCAGGGGTTTTTTAAGTTAATAAAATCATCATGACAAATGTAACAGTTTCATGCCTTTCACTACAAGATGTTTAACTCTATCATCTCCCCCTTCTGTGCCAGTTACCCACGATCTTCCATCCACAAAGGACGATGGTGCTTTGGCTTTTGCCCTTCAGCAGAAGATCAAGGAGGAAGTCCCGGAAAGCCTAGAGGAGAAGGGCTTGTTTTTTTGTCAGATCTGCCAGAAGGATCTTTCAGCCATGAACACAACACGACGGGGGCAGCACGTTAATAGGTGAAGCACTAGCATGAAAGGCCAGTGTGGCTTTCAGCAGCAGTGCCTTAGAGAAGATGTAATTGCAGACTAGGTAGCAAAGCTACCCATTAGTGTCCATTTCAAAATCTGCCCATTTCAACACCATTTATTCAATTAAATAATGATTTCCTAAGAACATTTGGTATGTCAGCTGTTTGCAAACCTGAGCTATTCGCTGAAGGAAAGATGTGATACTGTTTTGCAAGATGAATAAATACATAAACTATGCACTATATACTTTTGTAAAACTATGCACTATATACCTTTGTAAATACTATATATAGGCACTATAGACCTTTGCTTTCCACAGGTAATGAGAGTGGAAGGCTAAGGGAAGGATCCTTGTGTTTTCTTTTGTCAGAATGGTGTGGGCTTAAATTGATGCCAGCACTCTATAACAGTTTCCTTAGTGGTAAATATCAAATACTGTTAAAATATTACATACAGCTAGCTCTTTATAAATGAAAAGTCTGTGCTTCTCTGTAAAGAAAGTATTGTAAATAGCTTGCTTAAGTAGTTGGAGTTGCTCAATTACAGCATTTCAGGAGGCAAGGTTCAAAAAGAGCATTTTATTTTATTTTGTTTTGTTTTGTTTCCATCATCCTCCAGGTGTCTGGATGAGATGGAAGCAGCAGAGATCTCCTCCTCCAGCAAACCAGCAATCCCTGATTGTCTCAGCTGTGGCAAACATTTCCAAACTTCCGAGAGCCAAACTACTCACTTGAAACGCTGTGCTGTGAAGATGGATGTTCCTCCTAAAATGCTGCTTCAGGCACTGCAGGTGTCTCAGTTTGGAGTTGCCTCTCCTAAGTATCCCAGGTAAGATTTTGGTGAAAATCTTGCTTTCCTTCAAAAGTGGTGGATGACTATGAGTCAGCAGACAGGAGCAAAATGGGAAGTAAATAATCTTACACTAATTTGTCAGAAATATTTATGCTCTGAGAGGTAATTACGTAATAAAGCTGAATAGCGTGGTTGAGCTTATTAAGCAGAACATGCTATATGAGCATACAGTCTCTTTGGAGTATCTGTGTTTCCAAGGCCTCAGCTTTTCGGCTCGTTGCTGTCCTGGATACATGGGCCTTATCCACAGAGTCAAGGAGGAAACATACAGGATGTTTTGAATTGTGCTGGGTGCAGAGATGTATCTGCTCTTTGGGATTTGAGCAACATGTTCAGAGTATAGCGAGTGGTGCCTGCCTGAAATGTATCCAAAGGACTTTTAAGTCTTATTGTGCTGAGGAAGGGCCATTGCTTGTTTACTGTGGAAGTGTAAGATTGGCAGAACGGTTTTGGTGACGGTCTTCTTGACTTCAACCTGATTTTTGCCCTTTGATACAAAGTTTAGGTTTGAGGTAGCAGATGGTTAAGGCCATTCCTGCCCTTGCAAAAAAAAAAAAAAAAAAAAAAGGGGCAGTTTGTCAGTGCTGCAGTCTTATGTTTACCTTTCCAAAATAAGATTTTCTCCAAATTGCTGTGAATTCCACGCATGATAAGAAATCCTTTTCTTTCCTCCACAGAAAAAAGTACTGTTGATGCTTTCTTATTATTCTGGATATGGGAATCTCTCTGAGGAAGGGGGGCAGCTGGTCTGAAGTGCTCAGGGTTTCTTGTCTCTGATCCAGTTATGTTAGGTTAACTTGGGCTTTCTGCTGCATTCTTACGTTTCAGCAATCAACCAAACATATCAAAACGCAAAGAGTTCTCCGGAGATGACTCAAAGGAAATGAAAAAGAGGATCAAAATGGAACCTCAGGATGAAGATCTGCAGGTTGCTATGGCAATGTCACGCTCTCTCTTGGAGCAAGAAAAGCGTGAACAAGCAGCAGTAGCTGCAAATATGAAACCCGTGGCTGCCTTGCCAATCAAATGGAAGCCTGGATCAGGTATGTGTCACCGTGAGTGTCTCAGGCTATACTATTGGAGGAGTGATGTAACAGCCTGCTCTTCACTACCAACTTTTCTGTTGGGCATAGGGGATGACAACCACACTTCTGTTTCATTTAAGTTGTCCGAGATGGAGTAATGCAAAGTATCCACATACAGATAGCCAAGGGAGGCTGCAGGATGTTTCACTGAAATCCATTCTGAGTCTTATATTTATTTCACTGGTTGATTGTTTCAAAACTATAGAATGTTTTTAAGATGAGTTGTTTTTTTAATAAATCCCAAAGGGAAAACATGAAAAGACCATTGTTATTTTTTTTGCAGTGCATTTTTCTTATTCCCTGTCCCATACCCTTGATTATGCAACTTTTTCATCCTTCTCTCCTTGCTCTGCTTTCTTTCTGAAGTATATGTGCATACAACTACACACGTTGAACCTGTGGTTTGCTATTTAAATGCACAAAAATGGTCAGAAAAGAAGCCAGTTGCCCTGGGGGAAGGTTGAGTTCTGCACATAGGAGACACTTTGCTCTTCGTGGCTCTCCTCAATCTCTTCCTGCTGATAACCACTGCCAATTATATTGGGAATTAGGAAGTCAAAGGCAGTAAAGAAACAGACCTGAGAAACAGACCTGACAAATGAGAGCTGTGCAGGATTCATATGTGCTGTGGTTTGACATGAGTGACCATCACCAGTGATCAAGACGCACCAAAAGCAGTCCTTCATGGCTTTGGAGTCTTTTTTCTTCTCTCTCTCTCTCTCTCTTTTTTGAGTGAAGCGCTGCTAACTAGCCAAAAGCACTGTACGCTCACTTTTCAAAGGGTCTGGAAGGTAGCCTGCACATAGGTATCAGTTGCTTTCATAGTGATCTGATTTGACAGCTCAGCCCAGCAGGACCATGTGTGCACGAATAAGTCTTCCCTGAAGGTTTGTTTCTCTGGCAGAAGTAACGGGAGGCTTGGGACTTATTGCAGAAATCTTGTGTTCTGCTGTAGTTGCATTTTGATCATTGCCAACTGCAACACTTGAAAAAGCTGGCAGGTTCAGTTCCTCTGCTTATGTGTTCAGCTGTTCATTTATTTGGGTTTCTTTTGCTTTTCTTTTTAAAGAGAAAAGAACACGTAAAAGAGGCCCAACTACTCCTCCACCGTTACTGCTGCGGGATCCAGAGACAGCCCGCAAAAGGACTGAAGAGCGAGCCGCCATGGTGCTTACACAAGAGATGGAATTCCCTCCCACTCCTCGGCTTCCCACCAGTAGGATTTTGGAGGATGGATCTGAGAAAACAGACTGGCTCATGCCATCGCCCAGAAACAAGGACTGCCCTTTATGGAACAGCAGTGCTCTAACAGGGCCCTGCGACCCTGAATCATTCTACACTGCTGAACTGACCCCTCCAATTGTACCTTGCATAACTGTGCAGGTGGGATGCTCTTTTCTCCTTCCTCTGGTATTTGTGTGCCACAGTTTACTTGCTCTGTAGCCCTTCTCTTTTCTGCCATTTAAGTGAGTCACCCCATGCTCTGCATGCTCTCTGCTCCTGCACAACTGTCCCCTGGTCTCACACAAGTAGGTTTGGTGATCTTGAACTTTCACTTCTCCCTTTTGGACAGGAGGCTGAGGCTTGTGTTGCCAAGCTGTTCTTTGGGCTTTTGGAAGACCAAACAAATGGGAGCAGAGCACTGAGTGAGAGGGCTTGAGCCTCTTCATTTTGCCACTAGCTTAGCTATTTTTACAGTAGCCTGACTCTTGTGTTCCTTCTTGATACTTTTCTCTGACTGATTATAATCAGAGCCTTTCTCTTTCTTTACTCATGTTTTGTATCAAGGCAGCAAGGAACAGTGTGGAAAGTTCACACTGAAGATGGATGCTTGTGTGTTACACTGAGGAGGGGGTGGGCACTCCTAGGGTTGTAAAGTGAAGCGTTTGCATTTCAGGCTTTCCCCATGTATCCCACTGCCTGAAGCTGCATGCAGGACTGTGATCCAGTTTAAACCGGGCGGTCTCACTCTGTTATTATCCAGATGTCTTGCCTCTCGTTTTTCTGTAGTTTTATAAATGCTGCCTACAGAAACAGACAGGACCTTTTAGTCTGTCGCCTTATAGCACTATCTTCTTGGAGAGCAAGTATGTATCTGGGGATCGCTCAAAGTATTTTATTAATATTTATTAAGATATTTTGAAAGTATGAACTAGAGATCAATTCAGAGACTGTACTCTGAACTCTGCAAATACATACAAAATTAATTTATTGATGTCTTTTTTTTTCTCTCCTTTGATCAGATTTGTAAGTCAGAGACTTCTCTGCCATCAGTGGGATCTGATCAACCAGAAGTATCTCAGCAACTTCAGCCTGATCTCAGTCCTCATTATCCTGCTTCTCCAGAGACTGGAGAAAAAGCTGCTGATGAAGCCGACTCGGGCTCTGAACGGGCTGGACAGATTTCGTCTCAGGGCGAGAAGGTTCATGTTCAGACTCTGCAGCAACTGGTTGAGTTGGCCATGGAAGCACAAACTCAGTGGAGGCTTGAGCTTAACGACGCTCAGGAAGTAGAGCAGCCAGGTAAGTTCTGGCAGCCTCATGAGCCTCCTCTCTGGTGTCATCAGCTGTGAGGAGCCACGTTGAGCCATACTGAACTTGGAGAGCAGTGGCAGCAGCCGCAAGATGATATTGTTGATCCAGGGGGTGATATTTGGGGGCATTGTTCTGTAGTAGGCTTTAGGTACAATCAAGTTGACATTTCTGAAATGATTCATAGATCCCAATATTTAAGAAGAGCTCCTCTTAGACAGCAGCTTCTAAATTTTATTTTAAAAATCCTTTAAAGGTGTCAGATGCGTTTCTGCCAGCCGGGGGCCCAGACACGGCCAATAGTGAGGCAAAAATATATCCCCAAAATATATGCTCTTTTCTGCCTAGTGGCTTTTGCCGACAGCACTGTCTTACGAGGTTTCACCAGGAGAAGACCTGGTGAAAGAAGAGCGTAAGAGATGATGTTGTGTTGGTACATGGATACACAGTCCCTGAAGTTGATCTGTACAGGCTGAAAAAAGTCCACCACCTAGAATTCCTTCAAGAGCAGCTCTAACTTCCCTGGTTACAGTGGTGTGCATTGCACAACGGCACATTCCAAGACCAATGGTAGCCTTAAAATTGTCCAACCATTTAGCATAATATATGCACTGTGTGTCTCCTGTTCACTCATCAGTGAAGACTATGGTTGCTAAATCTAATGTCTCTCTGCTTTGTACTTGACTTGGGTAAAATTCCCTCAGTTCTCCTATTAAGCTGCAGCAAATGGCTGCTGGTCATATGCCAAGAAAACCAAATGCATCTGATAAAGCCAAGAGGGGGAGGCTGAACCATTCAGCTCAGAAATGTCAGCCTGGGACAGGAGTCTCTTGGGGAGTTGTCATGGCAAGGAAGAAATGGCAGTTAAGAGTTGCCACTTCATTCTGTCTTACAAGAAGGTTGTACATGACTTGAGATGTGCCTTTTCTTCTTTGAGGAAAAGAATTGACTTCCAGTGATTCTTCACTAAGTGGCTTTGCTCTTCTACCCATAGAGAAGAGATTTCCGAGAAGCAACGATATAAATGTAAGGACAAATGTTATTTTTCCCCTTTTTTGTATTGTTTATTTGCACTGTATTTTTGTATTGTTTATTTGTTAAAAAAAAAAAAAGCCTCTCCTATTTGATTAATTTCCAGAAGTATGGAGTATTTCCCATGCATTTTCACAGAAACAGAGATGTTTAAGCATTACAGTCACTCACAGGAATCATGATAGGCAAAGCTGAAGTAAAGGAGTCTAAAATTATAAGAGTAAATACTTAAAAGTAAATAAATAAAGGAATTTTCAAAGGAGATTTCAGTAACAAGTGCACAAGTTCCTTTGGACTAGATACCTGCATTTCTTTTATTCCGTGTTGCCCCCTTGTTGCAGAGGGCTTCTTCCCAGGTGTCATTGCTAGACCAAAACAGTGAACAAGAGAGGAAAGGCTCTTTACCTTGCCCCTGGGTCATCCTCATTCCTCTTGCTCTATGCAATTGTTATGAACTGAGTTCAGTTCCATCAAGGTGGGAATTACAGCTTTCAAAAACATGGTGGAAGACAGCAGAGCAAGAGGCCAACTGCAGGCAGTGGCTCTGCCACATCAGGAAATGATGTGGTAAAGATCCGAGGATGATGATGTGCTGTAATGCAAAAGGCTGTTCCACAAGTAGAGTGGAAGACAGCATGTGACTGCCTCTTCACAGCTGCTAAGCTTTGAAGAGAGGAGAAGGAGGGAAACAAAGCCAGAGATGTGTGTTGGACTAGGTTGCTTACGTCTCTTATGGAAGACCTTGCACTGATAAGGATTCTGTTAGTCCTGAGAAGGCAAAGGCAGCCATACCCACGCTGGGACCCAGAGTACAGCAGTGCTGACAAACTGGGCTGTTGCCTCCTTATCTGCCAGGAAAATGCCTTACAGCTGTAACAACTCCTGTCTTTGTGTCCCTTCTATGTTCTAGTCCTCTTTCAGGATGCTGGCAGAAGATTACAATATCATGGTCAACAACGCCTACTTGAGTGATATCCAGTTTCAAGTGGACTCTGGAGAAATCCTTTATGCCCATATGTTTGTGCTGTATGCACGCTGCCCACGGGCTGTTCAGCTGGTAAGTACTGCTGTTAGACTTTTCTCTTCCCCTCGAGTAAAGCCCCTTTGCAGTAACAGGAGTTTGACCGTCTATTCCAGACTGATCACAACAAATGAGTTAGTGATGCCGTACAGTAAGCACAGAGTATTTGGAGATCCAGTGGCAAGTCACTCTGGACCTGCTGATTATGGAGTAGACAGTATTTACAAGCTGTGCTTGTAACTAACCCAGACAGAGGTCTGTCACTCCCACAGGTGCTATGGAGGTAGCTGCATTGACCTGTGCCTTTGGCAAGGCCAGTGAAGTAATTTCTGTGTTTCCAGAAGCATTTTGGTTCATACAGTTTCCAGCCTGCTCCTGTGCAATTTCCTGCAAAGGCAATGAAAGGCAGTGGGCTGAAGACAGGAACTTGCCCTCTGACAGAGCTGCCACCAGACCATACCAACTTCTTGACCAAGTTTTGTCATTCTTTCTGGAATCAGTAGAATTCGTTTTGTCCTCATGCATGATTACAGCAGTTTCAACTCAAGGTGCTTAGGACCATTTATGAGGGGTCCTTGAAAGCTTCAGGGTACAAGTTAACAGCTGTATGGAGCTCCCTATTCCCCAGGGAGCTCTGTATCTCTGGTCCTTTTAGCTTCCCTCTGAGGCATCAAATCCTGGCCATAGGAACAGACTTTGACACAAAAAAAAAAAAAAAAAAAAAAATTAGTGGCCTGATAGAGAGCAGATACTGCTGGTGTTGTTCCTTTATGAGGAAGTGGACCTTGTTTGCTTTCCTTTTACCGCACAGGTTTACGACGAAGGGATATATGTGAAGGTGAAGGACGATGACGACGAGCAGACGCGCCGGGTGCTGCTGAGCGATGTGACAAAAGAGGCAGTCCTCGCATTCCTGCGATATCTTTACACTGCTTATACTGACATCCCTGCTAGAATTGTGCCCCAGCTGAGGGCTTTGGCTACCAGGTTTGTATCATACGAGTGTGCTTTGGGTCACCTCATGCTTTCAGCCACATGGACTTTAACCTGATACCTTCTGTTGTGGTTTCAGTGGCTTTCACAAAACTCATTTCACTTGAGATGCAAGTACCTCTGCTTCCATCTTAAGTGAAATATGAACACAAGAGCATCTTATCCTCATTTTTTCATGAATCTTTCTTCAGGTTACATCTGCTTGAGATTTTCTATTTTTGGTTTATGACTAGAACACTTTTGCCAAGTTTTGTCTCATGATCTTTAATGACAGCTGATGGTGGCAATGGTGATGAGTGTAATTCTCAAAGCATTGCCCTAGTGACACACTTAATCTGAATGAGACTTGCAGAATGTGGATGCAGGGAATGCTAATTTGTTATGTCAGTCATGATCCTAGACATGTGTTAGATAATGAACTTGAAACAGCAGCAGATGAAACACATTCTATCGGATCAAAATCACTTAGTTCTGGAAATGTAGGTGTCCTCCTTTTAAAATAATTCTGAAAAAGACCAGGAAAAAAAATCTGCTCTTTTATGTTGATAGTCAGTTAAACTCATACCTAATCAAGGAGAACTGATTATGCTCTGTAGTGGCAGCGATGCATTGTTTGGAATGGGGGAAATAAGTGTGAAACCTGAGAAGATTATGGTGACACGGAGTGAAAACCTGAAATTGTTATTGACTTTATTAATGTTGAAACTGCATGTCTAATTTGGCACAACAGTTTCACAAATTAAATTTAACTTTCTTTACAAGACTCACTAGATTGATCAGGCAACTATAACATTTTGGAATTTTGAATGAATTTTGAGGGAGATAAACATTAACATTTCTGTTACATTCTTGCAGGTTTGATTTAAGGGAACTTGTGCTCAAGTGTAAGGACTGCGCTGAAGAGAGCCAGGCATCTTCTGGAGTGGATCCAGAAGATGATCTCCTCTCTGCGAGAGATGATGAAGATAATGATAACAGAGCTGAGAACTTCAAAGAGCTCCTGAACTCAGTGTGGCTGGCTGAAGCTGAGGAAGAAGAAGCTGTGCTAAACCCTGCATGCCAGAAGGAAGACGACAACGGGGTGGGTGAACAGGAGCCGGAGGAAATATATGAGTTTGCTGCAACTCAAAGAAAAATGGTTCAAGACAAACTGGAGATGAGTGAAGGCACAGATTACAACATCTGTAGGGATACTGAGGTAGCCCAAGGTGCGAACCAGCAGACTGAGAAAAAAGAGGCAAAAAGGTCCGTATCTGCCTTGATAAGCAATGACTTCAGACATCTGAGGGAAGACAATGATGTGGAAACATCCAAATGTGACTTGTCTGAAGAAGAGAAAATGCAGAATACAAGTGGATACAAAAATGTGAATGCCACAAGCATCAATTTTGAGTCTTGTCAGTTTGAACCTCAGAAGTGGGTTAGGAGATGGGAAAGTGGGAAAGATTTCAAGTTGTCTCAGGCTTCACATAATATGGGAGGAGACGACCGCTTGGAAGAACAACAATTCACCAACTGTTCACTGCACAATGATACTGATAGGCGTGAAAATTATAAATGCTTATTTTCCAAAAATCAGATAGAATACAGTGAGCCTTCTCCAATGAAAGAAGTTATCAAAGAGTCAGGAAAGGCTGTTAGCGAAAAACATGTTGATGTTAATGATTTGCTTCCTTACTCCAAGTCACAAAAAGACCTCTCTCCACAAAGGGATGGTTTTTTTGGCAGTCCTCCTCTCAAATCTTCTATGTCTTTTTATCCTGCTGTTGGTTCTTCACCTATGTCTTCAGAATCGGATAGGAAATTTCCCAGAGAAGCAAAAACACCAGAGAGAAATCAAAAACCATTCCTGTCTCCCAAAATAGCTTTCCAGAAAGCCAATGAGCAGGGCATTACATCAGGAAATCGGAACATAGAGAGCACAATTTCTCCAGAAGAGCTTTCCTGCACTGATTTAAACAAGCATAAATATGCTTCAGTTTTGTCAACACCAGTCATAAAAACTCAGGATGTTGCAGTCCAGAACAGAAAAGAGGCTGATATTATTGTTTCATCTTCTGATGATGAAATGGAGCTAGAACAAGAGAGGAAGTTACCAGAGTCTGGCTCTCCTGAAAGTTTCCTGAAGCCCAGATTCTGGGAAGTTTCGGATAGTGAAGAGGAGGAATTCCCACAGATGCTTTTTTTAACTGAGAAGGTGTCAGCTTCAGCAGATGCCTGTCCGACAGACCTTGCAAAGACTCCCGGTGAGAGCTTGTATCTGTACAGAGTTCACTGAAGTAGGTTAAATTGTTGTCATTTTAGGTGATCATCCTGTTTGTTGTTCACCTGCTATATTGAGAGGGTGTTTTGGCCTTCTCATCCAAAGCAGTCAGGGCCAGGCACAAGAAGGTACAGTCAGCTTCTGATGTGGGGGAGTGCAACTAAATACGTGGGATAGTTGGAGCGTAGCCATTTGTGATCCATTCATGCTGCTGCTTTGACAGTGATCGTATGCATTGTAGAAATGATGAGACATTACCTGGGAGGGGAAAAAAAATCAAACAGCCTTCACTTTGCATGCTAGGGAATGATTATTCCTTGCAGTAATGGGTCTTGTTTTTCATGCATTCATCACTGATGTATGTGCTAACAATTACACGAAGACATCGGGTAAGCTTTGCTTCCAGTGGTAGAAGTATAGAGGTTGGCTGGAAGTAGGTGCCTCTCCTGCCCACGGGTAGGCTCTCTGCATATTTTCCTGCAAAGCTCTTCTGATTTGCCTTTGCTTTGACTTGCCCTGCCCTTCTGTTTGCTGATTGTAGGCTCTTCCAACAGATTTTTGTGTGTCCAGCACTGGTCCCAACTGGAGGACACAGTGAGCGGTTTCAGGACGCACACAAGACTAAGGGCCAAGCTGCTCTTTGCCACCAGATTGCACTTAGTGGTGTCAGGAGCTGGGCCTTGTCTGCTTGAATGTCTGATGACACAGAGAACACTAGCCTCTGGGGTCATACCCTTCTGGGGTCAGCTGCTTACTAGGACAGTTCCTTCCATCTAAGCTCTAAGAACAGCAATTTATCCCTTAATATTTATTAGATATATTACTAATTATACTATCGTAAGTAATTAGTTTAACAAGCAGGATTTAGAACATGACCTGAGACTGACTGTGCTTCACAGTATCAGGAAATCAGTATCACTAAATCAGTATCTAATTCAGGCCCCCAGAACCTTGACTTGTTCGGTTTCTTCTGCATCAAGTCTCTCCTATGCAATTTTCTTCCTTGGGAAAGAACCACTTCACAGAATTCAGTAAACATATATTTTTAATTACCTTGCAGCAGTTCTATCAAAGCCTCCAGTGGGCTTTTTTATTCAGACCTAACATATGGCTCAATTTGTTTTCTGATTTAAAGACAGTAAAAAACAAATATCCTAGACCCAAGGAAGACGAAAGTGTTGATCTGTTCGGTATAAAGGTATTTAGTAGAGCAGCTTGCAGACAAGTAGTCCTTCTTAAACAGTTACTATATAACATTAAAATATCTGCCACCAGGAGGGGAAGATATCATCCCTCCTATATTCTTCTGTACTAATTCTGATGACAATTTCATTCTGTTGCAGAACCTGCCTGTCAAGAGAAGGACAAGTCTCCTGAGAAGGACAAGTCTCCTGAGACTCCTATGACACCAATGCCAGCTTACTCCCTTATGAAGACCCCAGAACTGAAGAGGGAGTTGAGCAGGTTAGCACTGCTTCTACAAGTATATCTAGAAAAAAAAAAAAAAGTACATCTCTTTATGAGCAGAAAAAAATACATGGAAGTTCCATCTCCATATGAGGAAGAACTTCTTTACTGTTCGGGTGTCACAGCCCTGGAACAGGCTGCCCAGAGAGGTTGTGGAGTCTCCTCCCCTGGAGATCTTTCAAACCCGCCTGGATGTCACCCTGTGCCACATGTTCTAGGTGTCCCTGCTGGAGCAGGGGGGTTGGACTAGATGATTTCGAGAGGTCCCTTCCAACCCCAACCATTCTGTGATTCTGTGAGAAACCTGCTGGTAGGTGGTGTGAAAGGCAGCTACTGTGCTAAAGGGGAAAACTTGATGGTTTTCCAATGTCATGCTCTTCCAGCTGGCCACTGAGCTTCCTGGCCTGGTCACATTGTGAGCTATAGCAGTGGAAGGCGCAGCATTATCTTAGGCTTAAGTCCTACCTTTCTCTTTCAGATTTGGAGTTCGTCCTTTCCCAAAACGCCAGATGGTGTTAAAGTTGAAGGCCATATTCCAGTATACTCACCAGGACGTGGATACGGATGTGGATACTGACACAGAGGATGATATCCCATCCTCCCAGCTTCTCCCACAGAGGCCTCCAGCCAAGCGCCGTAGGCAGCTGAAGACTAACGGGCATGTTGGTGGGAAACGTGCCAAAATCTCCAACGGTAGACAGACACCAAATGTATCTCCAGAGAGGGGCTCTCTGGCAGCTGATAAGGAGGAGCTGATGCTCTCATCATCTCAGGAATCTTCATATTCTCAGGAATCGTCATCCTCGCTGGATGGCAGTGACGTCTCTACTGGTATACAGAGGTAGGGGAACAAAATACTAACAAAGGAGTCTACTGTGCAGCACAGAGATGAGCTGGGAAAATGGGAAATATAAGTGTCAATGCAGAATACAGGGGATCTGTACTGTAGGCAGCTTCCCTGAGCTTTTGTCACTTGAAGTAAGTTCTTCTGTTGTGCGTTTCAGTCTAATTGCTAGTGAGCTATTCTGAGAGCACAGAAATGCTCACGGGTGAAACTGCACATGGGCAGAGCTCAAAGCTGGCACTGCAAGGAGCCTCGCAGGGTTGAGTGAGAGCCTGCAAGAGGAGCAGGGAGCGCTGCTCGGTGAGCACTGCGTGTGGTGCTGCACAGAGCAAGTGTGTCAGCAGTAGTGCAGCAGGAGCAAGGAATGCCGGGCAGCACCGGCACAGCTCGATGTGCAGGTTTGCAGAACACGTGGCGTGTTCTGCCTCCCTCCCTTTGGCAATTGCTGGTGTCGGAGATGCTACACAGGGCATTGCAAGGGTTGGCAGCCAGGGACTTGGGCATCTCTGAGTGTGCCCTTGATGACCAGTTGTTTCCTTGATTGTTTTTTGCACTTTTTCTCACTTTTAGTTCTTGTAGCAATATATCCGAAGATGAGGAAGAGGAGCTCCCAGCTTCTCAGACAGCAGCCCAGGAAGCTGAGGAAGAGGAGCTCCCAGCTTCTCAGACAGCAGCCCAGGAAGCAGATACACTGGACGCAGTGGGAAACTACATCTTTTCAAATTCAGTCCTGTACCACAAGGTCCTCTTTTACGAGCCAATTGAGCTGGCTGCACTGCACCGAGAGCTGAAAGCAAACGGCATGAAGATTTCCAAGGCAAAGCTGATGGATTTTCTAGATGCTTACTGTATCACCTTCACCACGGCTGCAGAGCGGAAGGAGAAGGAAGCCAAAGGCAAGGGGAACGGAAGACAGAGGAAACGCTACTGAATGGAGCCTCTCTCCCATTTCCAGCGGCAGCTGCAAAGATCCCTCCTGTTGGTGCACTCCCCTGCTGCTTCTCCTCTTTATCTTTGCTTTCCATTTTTTCCTAATAAGTTTTAGTTCCCTAATAAGATCTTTTTTCCTGAATCTTCAGACTCTCCAAGTAGTTATTTATTCAGTATCTGAGCGGCCCTACTGATTGCTACGCAGGGGACATTGTGGAAATAAGAGGCCTTTGCTGTTCTTGGTTAATTTGGTGGTCTCTGGTAACACTCCTCAATCTGTGTGCAGCTGTTCTTCTAAACTATTTCTCATGGCTTTGCAGTGTCCTCTAACACCAGCAATTGTGTGAAAGCCTGGATTCCAACATTCCGCTGTGTGTGTCCAACATGTAGCAGGTATTGGCGTGCTGGGATCTCCAAGATATAATCTGCTCCATTTTCTGAGGGCTGTGTTACCTTGTCTTTGTAGTCCGATCAGAGCACATCCTTGACAGAGGTGGGGGTTTTTGGTTTTGTTTTTTTAAGGAGATGGTATTATAGTGATTAAATCTCTTCCTTGAACAGTCTCTTCTTAAACCTATTGTAAAAGAAGTTGTGAACATCATCTGGAACTCTTGGACAAACTCCTGGACCCTAAAAGGTCATCTTTTATATGTATTTTGTGAGCTCTTCTGACTTTCATGTGTTTTGAGAGCTTTGGATCTGAAAACGTCTTGGCAAAAAGGACACATTGTTATTTTTTTTAAAAAAGGAGCCACTTTTGTAACGTATTTATGTATTCTGGAAATTATTTATATTTTTGATATATTATAGCCTTTTTATTTAATTTATATAAATAAACAGAATAAGATCTTGATGATAAACTGTAACAGGTAATGCCTTAGGAAGGCCTGGGGCAGCCTAAGCAGCAGTCCTGGGTCTAGCTGGGAGCAGTAGTGGCTCCACAGTGAGCGCTCTGGCTGGAAGGGTCCTCAGCAGAGGACGGAAGGACAAGGTGAGTCGTGGCACAGGGGCCCAGCAGCAAGGAGAGCTGGAACAAGGGATTGCTGCGCAGTGGCTGGAGAGAGGAAGATCACCAGGTTTGTTTGAGATGGAGAGCACCAAGGTAGGAGAGACTCCAGGTAAGGCTGGGGAAGGTGTTTTGGTCAGCCAGAAGGAGAGATGGGGAAGACTTTCTTGCAGAAAAAGGCCAAGTTTTGCCTTAAGTGGCATTCTAGGAAATACTGTTTCCCATAATGTATCACATATTTCTCTCTTGTCAGTCTTAATATGTGAAAATAAGTAAGATCCCTTTCCATCTTCTCTGCTGTATTCCTAGTCAAGACATTTATCATCAAAACTTTTGCAATCAATTCTTTCTTATATCTTGACCTTCAGCAAATACAGTGTTACACTTTGGGCATATAAATTACAATCGTTCAACTAATAGGACTGCACCAAAAGAAACTTGGTAGCATGTTAAGAAAAAAAATTTAAAAAGAACAGTTACTGAAAATGCCTATATCCTCTTTTCTCTGTCATCCTTAAGCCTTTCAACTGAACACTTTGCCTAATGAAACAAAACAAAAATTTAACAACTGTGCCATTCGGGTTGGAGATAACATTTTGCAGAGGCTTGTCTCAGTATTCTTGTGGCTACAGTTGACAAAATTAAATGGTTTTCCTAATTCTAACAATTCTCCCAAACGAGGAAAAATGACTTGCAGCATGTCAGATAGGTCACAATGCAGCCTGCATGCTGCAAATTATCAGAAAGCCATTATTCATTCACCTGCTCCGTTAATCTGTACACAAGGGTGTCTCTTCCAGCTAATATTGATGTTCCCATCTGCCAGTGATGACATTATCAATCAGTTTCATCTGTATACTTTTCTATGTTTTTGTATGTTCCTAACACAGGGTCATATCTCTCTTGGAAAATCCCTTGTCTCTATAAAAAAAAGCCTTTTCAACTAAGATTTGAATTGTTTCCTATGTTAAAAAGTAGCCAATATGTTATTGGCAATGCATAAAGCCCTTGTCCTACCCCGACACACCTGATGAGCTCCAAATGAGCTTTGGAAAAAAACTGCTTCCAAATGTGTGTGACAACGAAGTGATCTGTGTGAGTGCCTATGGATACTAGTAGAGCAACTTTTGCAGCTACTGCCTGTTGTTTTGTGCATTATCACATTTCCTACCTACAAAATCAGTAGGGTGATGACTGTTGTGCCCTCCCTTTCTACCCGACCAAAAACTCCCAACTATTGTGTTTACGGTGCTAAAGTTTAGGTACCGAAGTGCTAAATACAAGAACAGCCTTGTGCTCATCCAAGGGCCTCCTGGAGCCTTTGGTAGCTCCATGCTGGTGGATTCCGTGGGCTTTGGTCAGTGACCTGTGCGCTTCAGCTCCATGGTGGCCGTACGAAGGACGGGGGGAGGCCTGGCCACGCAGGTGCCACGGAGGTTCCTGGGGACACAGGTAACGCGTTCACGGTGCGTTCCGACCTCCTTGCGTGCGGTTGCTCTTCCCTTTCATCTCGCCCCAGCCGCGGTGGTGGCTGACGTGTGTCCCTGACGCCTGGGCCCCGGTGCCGGCAGCCCTCCTGGCGGCCTCCCAGGGCAGGTCTCCGCTCTCCTGCTTTGCCCCTCTGCTTTCGCTGGGGACCTCGAGGGCCAAGAACCTTCCTCCTGCTCCTGCACGAGGCTCAGAAGCGGCTCCCCCGCGTGACAGCGGCGCTTCCCCCACGGGGGAGCCGCGTGCTGCAGGTAACGAGCTTGCCCGCCGTTCATACTCGGCACCAACGGGCCCTGAACGGCGAGAAGCGCCTCGTAACGCGCCCGGACAGCGCCGAGCACCGGCAGCAGCGCCGCCGCCGCCGCCATTTCACGTCGTCCTCGCAGGCTGCGGCCGCGACCGCCGCCTGCCATTGGCCGCCGCCGTCACGTGGCTCCGCCGCCGGGCTGTGGGCGAGCCCGGAGCGGGTAGCGGCCCGGCCGGGCTCGGCCCGGCTCGGCCCGGCCTCGCGGCGGCCGCTACACGGTCGGAGCCGGCCCCGCGGGCCCGGGCAGCGCGGCTGTCGCCTCGAGGCCGCGCGTCGCTGCTCTCTGGACCCCGGCGCAGGCGCCCCGGCGGGGCGGGCGGCCGGGCTCTGCTCTCCCCTTTCCCTTCCCCCGGCAGGAGCTCCGGGCAGCGGCGGAACATGATCTCCCACATGGAGCAGGACGAGGAGCGGTGGCTCTGCCGGCTCCAGGCGCCCCTGAGCAGCGCCCGTGCAGGTAAGGGCCCCCCGCGCCGTCCGAACCGGGTCTTCTGCGGCTTCGGGCACTCCCGAGCCAGCCGCGGTGTGGGGTATTTCATAACCCGCTGTGTGTTTTATTGCTGTCTGCATCTGCGGGTGTTTTAGCATCCAGCCTAACTTACATTGAGGAATTCTGCAGCTGGCAGCGCTTTGTGAGGAAGCACATCCTCTGCTTTGAAGCTGCCTTCTACTGGTTCGCTGGATGCCCGTGGTTCTTGTTTTGGAATAAACAGCGCAGGGCAGATGGCTGCCCACCCTCTGCAGGACATGCGTGTTCTTACAGAGCTCTGATATCTCCCATCAGATGAACCTTTCTTGGGCGGAACACCCCGTTAAATCATTTCTCATACAGAGGCTGCTCCAAACCTGGGCATCCATGTTACCTTTCTGTACCTTTCCCAGTACTATTAACATAGCACATCATTTCAGTCCCATGTCATTGCTCCAAGCCATTTTTAGCTCTACTGTTCGGCTGAAGTTCAGTAGGGAGCTGTTATCTCCCAGCTGCCTGCATTGAGCCAGGGGAATCTGCACTCCCCGGTTAGCAGGAACCACGTGTGCCTTCCACTGCTGCCCCTGCGCTCCCGTCACCGCCACTCTTGGGGAACTGGAGCTTCTTGTGCCCAGAAGGTGACATCGCAGGCCCTAAGCGAGTGGCTGCAAACTCCAATAGCTGGGACCGGTCGCAGCTGCTCTTCAAATGCAAAGATGATGGATCAGGGACTGGCTGGTCATGTCAGACACAGACCACTTCCCTAATGGGACAAAAAAGTGAGTTTTAGTAACAAAAGTCTTGTAGATCAGCTCCTACGCAGGGAATCTGATATCCTGCCTCTGATCAGCTGCATAATTTTGGGAAAGCTCCTTCCTCTCTCTATGCCTGTTACTGTGGCAGCGTCTTCCAAATATTCTTGGGTGCAAATAGCAAATGGAGGCTTTTGTAGCAACGATGACCTTGTTGCATTGCAGCAATGGTCAGAAGCATAGAAATGTGCTGTGAAATAGATACAGGTTTACCAGTATGAACATCTACAGATACTAGCAGATACTGTTAAATCTCTTTGCTTTGGAGTCTGTTTATATAATAATACTACAATACAGCTGGTTGTTTTTAAGTGCAGATTTTAAAAAGGCTGCAAGGTATTCACATGGATCAGCAAGGTTCAAGGTGGTTGTCGTCTAGAAGTTGAACACAAGTTGTAAATGATTCAGAGGATGAAAAAACAGATTCCTGTGCGTGTTATGCATTTCACATTTTTGAGGGATCCTCCTCTTTTAAGTGTCAGTGTTTTTCATTGGACAATTCAGTGCGATTCGCCACCTAAGCCAGTAACATCTATCCCAGAGAACTTGGCCTTTGGGGCTCAGTACTAGCAAGTGCTATGCTGGAAGGTGAGGAATGTGATCTGACATTTCTAGAAAGCTAAGGTTTTACCTTATGTGTTAGTTTTTAAGGGCTGTATATAAGGGTTTTGTCTCTTGCTTAGTCCCTGCCTTGCTTTGTCTATTTGGAAACACAGATGAGAATATGAAGGCAAAAGTAAGATTGTTTGGAATAATTTAGCTCTTTCCCTATACTATGTTTCCTGTGTCTCTAACATTTAGTTTGGGTTTTTATTTTAAGTATTTGGTGCTCAAGAATGGCATTTATAGTACTGTGCAGCAAAATATTACTGTGACTTGGCTTAGTAGTAATTGTGGAACCGATGCAATGTCTCAGTACCTCCTAACTGGAGTATTTTCGGTATATTTGTGCAATATTTGCTTGCAAGTTCTTGCAGGATTTTCTTAAGAGCATTTCTAATTCCCATTAAGCGTAGCAACTTAAGAAAGAAGTTGAATAAACCAGCAGAAGTGTTGAAAGACACAAAAACAAATGAGTTTTTCGTGTCAGTTTTTGCAAGCTTCAGACCTTTAGACCTTTAGCCACAACTAACTCAATTGCTTTTGAACACAGTCTGAAATTAAAATGCAGTGTGTGATCTGAGCCCAAACTAAATGCTGTGGAAAGGCAACATCCGTCTTCCTTGTCAACTCCAGGTAGCAGAAAGCACAAATGAAAGGTAATGCTCTGTCGCTTGCCCGATGGGCTCTGTGAAAGCCTGAGCGATGGAGCTGTCCACCTTCCAGCTTCATTGCAAGCAGGAAGGGGCTTGTTAAATCCCTGGAGCAGGAGGATTTAATGGACTTTAGCAGCAGCTTTGTGGCCCGGAAATGACCACTGCGGGTTTTAACCACAGAGCTGAAAAAGCAAATATTTGATGCTCGCAAGCAGAGGCTCTGTCTTTATCTCCTCAACATGTATGTGTTTCTAGCATTGAATGTTTCAAAGACCTTAATTCTTAATAGAAGCGCCCCTGCTGTAAGTTTTCGTGCTTTGGCGCTGTTTTTGCCCGAGAGCGGGTGAGCGGTGTGCCAGCGGATCGGTGTTTTAGGGTTTTACTCCATATTTGAGCGTTTTTTTTTTTATTTTATTTTCCCGCGCTCGGGGCGGGCGGCCCTCAGGGGGCGCCGTTGGCGAGCGGCGGCCGTTGGGCCCGGCTCGCAGGGCGGGGCCCGTCACCACGGCAACCGCTGTGGCGTCAGGAAGTCTGTGTTGCGCCTGCGTCGCTCGGCTCGGACGCGCCTGCGCGCACCGCCCGAGCAGCGGCAAGCGCGGGCCGTTGGCGCGCGGTGCATGCGCTTCGCTGCGGTCCTTCCCGGTGTTGTGGCGGGGTGCGAGGAGCGGAGGGAGCCGCGGCTGCGGCGGAGAGGTCAGCGGCGGGCCGGGGGCGGCGAGGACCGGGCGGGAGCGGCGGCACCGGCGCCCCCCGATCCCCTCCGCGGGCCGCGGCTCTGTGCGGAGGGCCGGGCCGGCGGCGTGATGTCACGGCGGCGCCGCTTGCGCGGTGGTTCACGCCTCTAAAGTGACTTAAAAAAAAAAAAAAAAACTCGCCAAAAAGATACCGACTTAGCCCGGGAGACCCCGTTCTTCACAAAACTGTTTGGATTCGTGTTAATTCGTTATCCATCGAGTCCCGTATCAGTCATTTATTTCGCGTTGCCGTCCGTTTCGGTCTGCAAGATTCTTGCTTCCCCAACGGTCCTGCTCAAAGGTCGCCGCTGGGGACGGGGATTCTGAGAGATCGGGGGCTCTGCCGGGCCAGAGAGCGCTCGGCCTGTTCGCCCGTAGCATCTGTTGCATTGCAGCTCGTTGCTAGAAATCGGGACCTGCAGGAGCTGTGGTTTTTAATAGTGTTTGGGCTTCTCTTGTGGTACACTAATGTCATCATCATTATGGGATAGATGCCATTAGACCATTGATTTCTGAGTTAGTAGTTTTTAATAACGATCTAATAGCATTGTTAGTTTTTTGTGGGTTTTATGTACACCAAAAGCTCCTTTTGAACATTCTCTAATAAATCTTGTGTAATTTTACCACATTCTCATTTTAATGCAGTTCCTTTTTTTATGGTCTGCACTGCACCATTTCATTATCACGTTGCTGTTTTGCATATTTGTTTTTATTCCTGCTCTGAATATTTCTCCTCTGAAAATCAGATTAGCATTTAACAACTGGTGTCCTGTTCGTTAGTTGTGGAATGGTAGAATTTTGGGCATCAGTTGAAATGTTTTTAAACAGTGCTTAATTCTCAGTTGTATTTTTCATTTTGAAACACCCGCTGCATAGATTCCTGATTTGTATGTTACTGTGTTTGCATCCAAGCCATGAAAATTTGCACCTGAGCAACCGTTACTTTTTATTTTTATGATTACTTCCCCTTTATCCTTCCATAGGAGGTATAATGTGAAGTTTTTCCTGTTTTCAATAAGATGCTCTGTAAAATAGGAGGTTAGTTTCTATAACACTTAAAAAACAGGGGCAGTTTTTGTCATGTAAGTACCAATTTAAAATTAATTTCTGGAACGTGATAAAAATTTTACTAGATATAAAATGTTTTGCCTTATGTACGAGGTACTAGTGAGGGGGGTTGCTTTAAAGGAAACATGAACATGATGCACTGATGGGTTATGAGGGAACATAAGTGGGTAGTGTCTGGTAGACAATGATGCTGGTCATTGCTAAGGTTGCTTCTTAAAATCTTTTTTTTTTTTTTAGCCGTTATTTTTTGCTTGTTAATTTGTCATTGCTTGTATTTCCCTATCTGTTTCAGTTACCCTTGTCTGCATAGGAAGACTGACAGAGACTAGAGCAGAAAGGTTAGTACCTGATTTGGAATTTGTCTTCTACACTTATATTTGTGCTCTGCTCACTGAGTAACTCCTGTTCTCTCTCCTCAGTATTATATATTATATTGGCACTTCCACAAAGCCAGAGAACGTGCACTGTGCAGCTCTTGCATTATGTCTCAGTAGGAGAGAGTGTGCCATAGAGTTGTGGTTCTGGGTTCAAGAAAGTTATTAGGAAACAAGATGGAAAAAGAAAGGGCAGACTATTCATGGTATCATGAGTCCCAACTTTCTGCTCAAAATAGGGTCAGCTCTAGAATTGCGTTGTGTTGTTCAGGACTTTATCTAGCCTGATCTATTCTGACCTCCAAAGAGCTGCGTTGGGGGGTTTTGTTGTTTGTTTGTTTGTTTGTTTTCTGCAGGAGCAGTGCTGTTCACTGCTGGGAGCAGTGCTGGGCTGAGCAGATCCTGAGTAATATTTGAATTCACACACACATTTAAGTACACAGGTACTTGTGGAAGTGGCTAAACTTAGCACCATTAGAGCATCTGCTGTCACCTTCTCCCACCCTCTGAAGCTTGGAACTTGAGCAAAAAGAGGAATTAGTAAAAATACACTAAAATCTAACCCTTTCATCCCAATTTCTAGGTTCCATCTTCAAGAACCATCTAGGTTCTTGCTGCTCTGTGCTATTTTGATTATATACATCAAAAGGTTCAGTTGGGCTATAGACCGAACATCTAAGTGGATAGGTAAGTGCTGCTGTTTATTTTATTTGACCAGCTTGTGTGATTTGTAGAGTCCTAAAATCTTACAAAATTAATCGAATTCTATATTGAAATAAATAATTTTGCAAAACCGTTACTTGACAAGCTCTACAAGATGGTGCCAAAGGGGCTTTAAGGTACATGAATGACAGCATGATCAGATGTATTTAGAGGATCCTGGTCTGTGCCTACGCCTCACTACATATCTGTAGATGGAGGAGTAAGATAGATTAATCCTTAGGTTTGCATTGCTTATGCATCTCACGTGATCTGCCTGGGGCATTCAGTATTAATTGCAAACAAAAGTTTAACATCAGGAATTATTTATTATCATAAATAATATGACATGTGTACGCATATGTCTGTGAGAGTTATTTAAAGCCATGGAGGATGTGAGATTCTCTGTGTGCCTGCTCCTACTTAGGGAAAAAAAAAAAAAAAAAAAAAGGTCAATTTGTAGTGATAACTACTCCAAGATTCCGTCTGAAAAAAATAAATTTATGAACTGGTTACAGAAAATGTCAATTTCTCTCTCAGGAAATGATCCAAGACTCACAGCAAAGTCCTCTGCAGGTTTGGGAGGTTGAATTTAAAATAAATAAATCCATTAACATCTGTAATTGCTTATAGGAAAGGCTGACCTGTGAAAATGTGTAACCAGCATTCCTTAGCCTTGCATGGCTGCAGCCAAGCCATTTGAGAAAACAATCCTGCTTGTGTTCTTCCTGCATTTTGAGTCTTTTGGTGCCCAGAGCTTTATTGGAGAAACTGAACCACAGCTGCTGCCATTCCAAATGAAACACTCTGTTTAAGTTTTGAAAGAAATGGATTTGGGAGTCAATATAAAAGCTCCATTAAAATAGCCAGAACCGTAGTGAACATAGGGCTAGGAAGAAGAGGACAATCAAAATGTCTAAGAATAGAAATCTAGTTCTAGTGTTGCTCAGGGATTGATGGCATTTCCATATGGATGTTGTTGTACCTGTCGCTGTTCCAAGAAATCACTAGCTAGCACTGTTATTCTTCCTGTAGAGAAAGTTTAAGAAACTTAGTTAAATCAGGTTTTTTTAAATTAGTATAAGAAGCTAATTTAAACCAGCTAAGAAAGAGACAATACTTTTATCTGGTGTATTTGACAACAGTTTATGAAACATGGTCAGTGTCTACTGAGTAGCCAAAGGAGGAGGTAAGAACACAGAGGTGAAAGAAGGGTGGGCACATTTGTTAGATGTGCTCTCTCATCTGTCCAAGAAACTCTTCTGCAAGGCCAAGCACTGCTAAGCCTTACTCTGTGAGCTACTTTTCAGCATGGGGACAGGCTCTCTTCTTTAAATATGCTGTGTCACAAAATGAAATTTTGCACTCCGAGTGACAGTCTTTCCTCCCCACCTTATGGGAGTGAATACATTCATTTTTGCTGTGTTATATAAATGTAGCTATGGATGCATATACAAGTGGGACATCTCAAATTCTGAGCTCCAGGCAGGATTCTGACCTCAAAGGAGAGGTCAGCATGCTTTTGAATGTGGCCTGTGTCCGTCTGTGCTGAAAGTACAGTATTAGTGTTTTGGGTCAATATGTGCTATTATACTTATGTGCTGCAATATTTTATATGAGAATCTCTTCTCCTTCAAAGAAGAGTCTTCAAAGAATGTCCTCTTTCAAATTGGTACCAGAGGCCTGTTTCACACTGCATCTGCGTATACCATCTTACATATCCACCTTTTAGAGGTTTTTCCATTAAAGGGCTTCAGTAAATCTTTCTGAAGCCCTCTAGCGTACCATGAAGATCCTACACATGCTTTGGGCAGATTGAAATGCTTCACTTCTATTCCAAAATCCTCTGAACAAGAAAGTCATCACTGTGCTGAGTGAAAATAAGCAGGGTCCTTGGAGAATGTGCTGCACTAAATGGTATAATATATTCTATGCAGATGAATTAATCACAGAGGAAAGTCCACCGTTGGAACAGTGGAGAAGTGCTGGTGCCTGAAGAATGAAGGCGGCGAGCCAGAGAAGACGCAGCCCTGACTGTTCCTGAGATCTTTCCCTGTAGCGCTGCTAGGCAGCATTACTGCAGCCTGCAGCACCATGGATGAAGAGGACAATGAATTTAAAGTAGTGTGGGCAAAAATTGTCGGTAGGGCAAAGAAGAAAGCTGAGGATACTGAGGAGAAAGCTGAGGATACTGAGGCAACAAAGAAGGTTCAGAAATGGACAAAGACCACTACAACAGGCAGATCTGTTCCTGGGAGCCAAATCGATCAGTGCTTTCCAGTAGTGAAGGGGAAAGATTTGCCACAAAATTTGGGTTCTAAGGTGCCGACAGGGATGCGTGAAGAAGACGACGATGCTGTGGCCTGCAGTAGTGGTGGGACGTCACAAGAAGACAGGAGAAGCGCTTTCCCTGACAGCCAGCTGCGCACAGTGACCAGTTACTCTACCAAGAGGAATGTGACAGGTGCGTGCACTGAAATCTTTCAGACAGAAAATAGGCTAGTACTGAAAAGACTCAGTTCAGTAGAGCTCTTTAGAAGTCTGGAGGAGGTATGCAGTTCTTCAGTAAGGTGAAACCTAAGTGCTGAGTGATACATGAGGGAGTCATTACCTTTTTTTTTTGCGACTTCAGAATGTAAATCATCCCTCAAATCATCAAGAAGCAAGTTTAGATTATATCAAAGTGTTTTTTCACAGTGTGTTATTGTATTGAATGTTGAATTATGTTGCCATTGACTGTCACCAAGGCCAAAAAAATAAATTAAGAAAGGTTCTGGGTTAATTCATGAAGGATTGGTCTTTCAGTGATGACTAAATATGATGACCAGAAGGCAGTCACCAGTGCATGAAATCCTTAAACTGACAGCTAAGGTCAACCAGGAGAAGGATTATTTTGTACTTGTTCTGCCTGATACCCTTTCGTAATTATCTACTAGTGACTGCACTCAGAAACTGGGCTGGTGAGATCTTTGGTCTGATCTCACAGGTTGCCTCAAAGCAGAGCGGAGATACACTGAGCTGTTAGCCTGCTGCTCGTTACCACCCCTCCTTAGGAACACCTGTTGCTTGGTTCTGAGCCTGAAAGTCCGAACCATGGATAGGACTTGAAGATCAGAGTAGAAACATGTTCATTCTTTTTGACTATCTCAGGTTGCTGTTTTGGGAAGCTTCCCAAGAGCTCCCTGGGCAGCTCAGTTACCTGTTTAATTCTGACTGGGAAACTGTGCTTTGTCCCCTTCAGTGAATGCTCCGAGTGACTGTTCCCAGACTACACTATCCTTCCGTCCTTCACAACCAGAGACCTGCTCTTCAGACACCTTGAAGACACCACTGCTGCCTGGGTCGAAGGTGCGGGCAGCAAAGCTGGCGGTGGAGAGAATGCAGCAGTTCAAGAGAGTGGCACCTGAGCAGCTAAAACATAGCCTGGGCGATAGCTTGCCAAAGGCTGCAGCTAGCAGGAATTCCTCTGATGAAAGCGAGGAAGAGAACCCGGAAAAAGGTACGTTTCTGCTGTTATTTAGCTCCTGTGTGTGCATGGAGAGTGCTGAGGGCTGCTTAGGGTGATTGTATGATTCATATGTGCTGTGGTTTGACATGAGTGACCATCACCAGTGATCAAGACGCACCAAAAGCAGTCCTTCATGGCTTTGGAGTCTTTTTTCTTGTCTCTCTCTCTCCCTTTTTTGAGTGAAGCGCTGCTAACTAGCCAAAAGCACTGTACGCTCACTGTTCAAAGGGTCTGGAAGGTAGCCTGCACATAGGTATCAGTTGCTTTCATAGTGATCTGATTTGACAGCTCAGCCCAGCAGGACCATGTGTGCACGAATAAGTCTTCCCTGAAGGTTTGTTTCTCTGGCAGAAGTAACGGGAGGCTTGGGACTTATTGCAGAAATCTTGTGTTCTGCTGTAGTTGCATTTTGATCATTGCCAACGGCAACACTTGAAAAAGCTGGCAGGTTCAGTTCCTCTGCTTATGTGTTCAGCTGTTCATTTATTTGGGTTTCTTTTGCTTTTCTTTTTAAAGAGAAAAGAACACGTAAAAGAGGCCCAACTACTCCTCCACCGTTACTGCTGCGGGATCCAGAGACAGCCCGCAAAAGGACTGAAGAGCGAGCCGCCATGGTGCTTACACAAGAGATGGAATTCCCTCCCGCTCCTCGGCTTCCCACCAGTAGGATTTTGGAGGATGGATCTGAGAAAACAGACTGGCTCATGCCATCGCCCAGAAACAAGGACTGCCCTTTATGGAACAGCAGTGCTCTAACAGGGCCCTGCGACCCTGAATCATTCTACACTGCTGAACTGACCCCTCCAATCGTACCTTGCATAACTCTGCAGGTGGGATGCTCTTTTCTCCTTCCTCTGGTATTTGTGTGCCACAGTTTACTTGCTCTGTAGCCCTTCTCTTTTCTGCCATTTAAGTGAGTCACCCCATGCTCTGCATGCTCTCTGCTCCTGCACAACTGTCCCCTGGTCTCACACAAGTAGGTTTGGTGATCTTGAACTTTCAATTCTCCCTTTTGGACAGGAGCCTGAGGCTTGTGTTGCCAAGCTGTTCTTTGGGCTTTTGGAAGACAAAACAAATGGGAGCAGAGCACTGAGTGAGAGGGCTTGAGCCTCTTCATTTTGCCACTAGCTTAGCTATTTTTACAGTAGCCTGACTCTTGTGTTCCTTCTTGATACTTTTCTCTGACTGATTATAATCAGAGCCTTTCTCTTTCTTTACTCATGTTTTGTATCAAGGCAGCAAGGAACAGTGTGGAAAGTTCACACTGAAGATGGATGCTTGTGTGTTACACTGAGGAGGGGGTGGGCACTCCTAGGGTTGTAAAGTGAAGCGTTTGCATTTCAGGCTTTCCCCATGTATCCCACTGCCTGAAGCTGCATGCAGGACTGTGATCCAGTTTAAACCGGGCGGTCTCACTCTGTTATTATCCAGATGTCTTGCCTCTCGTTTTTCTGTAGTCTTATAAATGCTGCCTACAGAAACAGACAGGACCTTTTAGTCTGTCGCCTTATAGCACTATCTTCTTGGAGAGCAAGTATGTATCTGGGGATCGCTCAAAGTATTTTATTAATATTTATTAAGACATTTTGAAAGTATGAACTAGAGATCAATTCAGAGACTGTACTCTGAACTCTGCAAATACATACCAAATTAATTTATTGATGTCTTTTTTTTTCTCTCCTTTGATCAGATTTGTAAGTCAGAGACTTCTCTGCCATCAGTGGGATCTGATCAACCAGAAGTATCTCAGCAACTTCAGCCTGATCTCAGTCCTCATTATCCTGCTTCTCCAGAGACTGGAGAAAAAGCTGCTGATGAAGCTGACTCGGGCTCTGAACAGGCTGGACAGATTTCGTCTCAGGGCGAGAAGGTTCATGTTGAGACTCTGCAGCAACTGGTTGAGTTGGCCATGGAAGCACAAACTCAGTGGATGCTTGAGCTTAACGACGCTCAGGAAGTCGAGCAGCCAAGTAAGTTCTGGCAGCCTCATGAGCCTCCTCTCTGGTGTCATCAGCTGTGAGGAGCCACGTTGAGCCATACTGAACTTGGAGAGCAGTGGCAGCAGCCGCAAGATGATATTGTTGATCCAGGGGGTGATATTTGGGGGCATTGTTCTGTAGTAGGCTTTAGGTACAATCAAGTTGACATTTCTGAAATGATTCATAGATCCCAATATTTAAGAAGAGCTCCTCTTAGACAGCAGCTTCTAAATTTTATTTTAAAAATCCTTTAAAGGTGTCAGATGCATTTCTGCCAGCCGGGGGCCCAGACACGGCCAATCGTGAGGCAAAAATATATCCCCAAAATATATGCTCTTTTCTGCCTAGTGGCTTTTGCCGACAGCACTGTCTTACGAGGTTTCACCAGGAGAAGACCTGGTGAAAGAAGAGCGTAAGAGATGATGTTGTGTTGGTACATGGATACACAGTCCCTGAAGTTGATCTGTACAGGCTGAAGAAAGTCCACCACCTAGAATTCCTTCAAGAGCAGCTCTAACTTCCCTGGTTACAGTGGTGTGCATTGCACAACGGCACATTCCAAGACCAATGGTAGCCTTAAAATTGTCCAACCATTTAGCATAATATATGCACTGTGTGTCTCCTGTTCACTCATCAGTGAAGACTATAGTTGCTAAATCTAATGTCTCTCTGCTTTGTACTTGACTTGGGTAAAATTCCCTCAGTTCTCCTATTAAGCTGCAGCAAATGGCTGCTGGTCATATGCCAAGAAAACCAAATGCATCTGATAAAGCCAAGAGGGGGAGGCTGAACCATTCAGCTCAGAAATGTCAGCCTGGGACAGGAGTCTCTTGGGGAGTTGTCATGGCAAGGAAGAAATGGCAGTTAAGAGTTGCCACTTCATTCTGTCTTACAAGAAGGTTGTACATGACTTGAGATGTGCCTTTTCTTCTTTGAGGAAAAGAATTGACTTCCAGTGATTCTTCACTAAGTGGCTTTGCCCTTCTACCCATAGAGAAGAGATTTCCGAGAAGCAACGATATAAATGTAAGGACAAATGTTATTTTTCCCCTTTTTTGTATTGTTTATTTGCACTGTATTTTTGTATTGTTTATTTGTTAAAAAAAAAAAAGCCTCTCCTATTTGATTAATTTCCAGAAGTATGGAGTATTTCCCATGCATTTTCACAGAAACAGAGATGTTTAAGCATTACAGTCACTCACAGGAATCATGATAGGCAAAGCAGAAGTAAAGGAGTCTAAAATTATAAGAGTAAATACTTAAAAGTAAATAAATAAAGGAATTTTCAAAGGAGATTTCACTAACAAGTGCACAAATTCCTTTGGACTAGATACCTGCATTTCTTTTATTCTGTGTTGCCCCCTTGTTGCAGAGGGCTTCTTCCCAGGTGTCATTGCTAGACCAAAACAGTGAACAAGAGAGGAAAGGCTCTTTACCTTGCCCCTGGGTCATCCTCATTCCTCTTGCTCTATGCAATTGTTATGAACGGAGTTCAGTTCCATCAAGGTGGGAATTACAGCTTTCAAAAACATGGTGGAAGACAGCAGAGCAAGAGGCCAACTGCAGGCAGTGGCTCTGCCACATCAGGAAATGATGTGGTAAAGATCCGAGGATGATGATGTGCTGTAATGCAAAAGGCTGTTCCACAAGTAGAGTGGAAGACAGCATGTGACTGCCTCTTCACAGCTGCTAAGCTTTGAAGAGAGGAGAAGGAGGGAAACAAAGCCAGAGATGTGTGTTGGACTAGGTTGCTTACGTCTCTTATGGAAGACCTTGCACTGATAAGGATTCTGTTAGTCCTGAGAAGGCAAAGGCAGCCATACCCGTGCTGGGACCCAGAGTACAGCAGTGCTGACAAACTGGGCTGTTGCCTCCTTATCTGCCAGGAAAATGCCTTACAGCTGTAACAACTCCTGTCTTTGTGTCCCTTCTATGTTCTAGTCCTCTTTCAGGATGCTGGCAGAAGATTACAATATCATGGTCAACAACGCCTACTTGAGTGATATCCAGTTTCAAGTGGACTCTGGAGAAATCCTTTATGCCCATATGTTTGTGCTGTATGCACGCTGCCCACGGGCTGTTCAGCTGGTAAGTACTGCTGTTAGACTTTTCTCTTCCCCTCGAGTAAAGCCCCTTTGCAGTAACAGGAGTTTGACCGTCTATTCCAGACTGATCACAACAAATGAGTTAGTGATGCCGTACAGTAAGCACGGAGTATTTGGAGATCCAGTGGCAAGTCACTCTGGACCTGCTGATTATGGAGTAGACAGTATTTACAAGCTGTGCTTGTAACTAACCCAGACAGAGGTCTGTCACTCCCACAGGTGCTATGGAGGTAGCTGCATTGACCTGTGCCTTTGGCAAGGCCAGTGAAGTAATTTCTGTGTTTCCAGAAGCATTTTGGTTCATACAGTTTCCAGCCTGCTCCTGTGCAATTTCCTGCAAAGGCAATGAAAGGCAGTGGGCTGAAGACAGGAACTTGCCCTCTGACAGAGCTGCCACCAGACCATACCAACTTCTTGACAAAGTTTTGTCATTCTTTCTGGAATCAGTAGAATTCCTTTTGTCCTCATGCATGATTACAGCAGTTTCAACTCAAGGTGCTTAGGACCATTTATGAGGGGTCCTTGAAAGCTTCAGGGTACAAGTTAACAGCTGTATGGAGCTCCCTATTCCCCAGGGAGCTCTGTATCTCTGGTCCTTTTAGCTTCCCTCTGAGGCATCAAATCCTGGCCATAGGAACAGACTTTGACACAAAAAAAAAAAAAAATTAGTGGCCTGATAGAGAGCAGATACTGCTGGTGTTGTTCCGTTATGAGGAAGTGGACCTTGTTTGCTTTCCTTTTACCGCACAGGTTTACGACGAAGGGATATATGTGAAGGTGAAGGACGATGACGACGAGCAGACGCGCCGGGTGCTGCTGAGCGATGTGACAAAAGAGGCAGTCCTCGCATTCCTGCGATATCTTTACACTGCTTATACTGACATCCCTGCTAGAATTGTGCCCCAGCTGAGGGCTTTGGCTACCAGGTTTGTATCATATGAGTGTGCTTTGGGTCACCTCATGCTTTCAGCCACATGGACTTTAACCTGATACCTTCTGTTGTGGTTTCAGTGACTTTCACAAAACTCATTTCACTTGAGATGCAAGTACCTCTGCTTCCATCTTAAGTGAAATACGAACACACGAGCATCTTATCCTCATTTTTTCATGAATCTTTCTTCAGGTTACATCTGCTTGAGATTTTCTATTTTTGGTTTATGACTAGAACACTTTTGCCAAGTTTTGTCTCATGATCTTTAATGACAGCTGATGGTGGCAATGGTGATGAGTGTAATTCTCAAAGCATTGCCCTAGTGACACACTTAATCTGAATGAGACTTGCAGAAAGTGGATGCAGGGAATGCTAATTTGTTATGTCAGTCATGATCCTAGACATGTGTTAGATAATGAACTTGAAACAGCAGCAGATGAAACACATTCTATCGGATCAAAATCACTTAGTTCTGGAAATGTAGG
>NW_028289466.1:0-5000 GCF_059628265.1 Tinamus guttatus
AACCCTAACCCTAACCCTAACCCTAACCCTAACCCTAACCCTAACCCTAACCCTAACCCTAACCCTAACCCTAACCCTAACCCTAACCCTAACCCTAACCCTAACCCTAACCCTAACCCTAACCCTAACCCTAACCCTAACCCTAACCCTAACCCTAACCCTAACCCTAACCCTAACCCTAACCCTAACCCTAACCCTAACCCTAACCCTAACCCTAACCCTAACCCTAACCCTAACCCTAACCCTAACCCTAACCCTAACCCTAACCCTAACCCTAACCCTAACCCTAACCCTAACCCTAACCCTAACCCTAACCCTAACCCTAACCCTAACCCTAACCCTAACCCTAACCCTAACCCTAACCCTAACCCTAACCCTAACCCTAACCCTAACCCTAACCCTAACCCTAACCCTAACCCTAACCCTAACCCTAACCCTAACCCTAACCCTAACCCTAACCCTAACCCTAACCCTAACCCTAACCCTAACCCTAACCCTAACCCTAACCCTAACCCTAACCCTAACCCTAACCCTAACCCTAACCCTAACCCTAACCCTAACCCTAACCCTAACCCTAACCCTAACCCTAACCCTAACCCTAACCCTAACCCTAACCCTAACCCTAACCCTAACCCTAACCCTAACCCTAACCCTAACCCTAACCCTAACCCTAACCCTAACCCTAACCCTAACCCTAACCCTAACCCTAACCCTAACCCTAACCCTAACCCTAACCCTAACCCTAACCCTAACCCTAACCCTAACCCTAACCCTAACCCTAACCCTAACCCTAACCCTAACCCTAACCCTAACCCTAACCCTAACCCTAACCCTAACCCTAACCCTAACCCTAACCCTAACCCTAACCCTAACCCTAACCCTAACCCTAACCCTAACCCTAACCCTAACCCTAACCCTAACCCTAACCCTAACCCTAACCCTAACCCTAACCCTAACCCTAACCCTAACCCTAACCCTAACCCTAACCCTAACCCTAACCCTAACCCTAACCCTAACCCTAACCCTAACCCTAACCCTAACCCTAACCCTAACCCTAACCCTAACCCTAACCCTAACCCTAACCCTAACCCTAACCCTAACCCTAACCCTAACCCTAACCCTAACCCTAACCCTAACCCTAACCCTAACCCTAACCCTAACCCTAACCCTAACCCTAACCCTAACCCTAACCCTAACCCTAACCCTAACCCTAACCCTAACCCTAACCCTAACCCTAACCCTAACCCTAACCCTAACCCTAACCCTAACCCTAACCCTAACCCTAACCCTAACCCTAACCCTAACCCTAACCCTAACCCTAACCCTAACCCTAACCCTAACCCTAACCCTAACCCTAACCCTAACCCTAACCCTAACCCTAACCCTAACCCTAACCCTAACCCTAACCCTAACCCTAACCCTAACCCTAACCCTAACCCTAACCCTAACCCTAACCCTAACCCTAACCCTAACCCTAACCCTAACCCTAACCCTAACCCTAACCCTAACCCTAACCCTAACCCTAACCCTAACCCTAACCCTAACCCTAACCCTAACCCTAACCCTAACCCTAACCCTAACCCTAACCCTAACCCTAACCCTAACCCTAACCCTAACCCTAACCCTAACCCTAACCCTAACCCTAACCCTAACCCTAACCCTAACCCTAACCCTAACCCTAACCCTAACCCTAACCCTAACCCTAACCCTAACCCTAACCCTAACCCTAACCCTAACCCTAACCCTAACCCTAACCCTAACCCTAACCCTAACCCTAACCCTAACCCTAACCCTAACCCTAACCCTAACCCTAACCCTAACCCTAACCCTAACCCTAACCCTAACCCTAACCCTAACCCTAACCCTAACCCTAACCCTAACCCTAACCCTAACCCTAACCCTAACCCTAACCCTAACCCTAACCCTAACCCTAACCCTAACCCTAACCCTAACCCTAACCCTAACCCTAACCCTAACCCTAACCCTAACCCTAACCCTAACCCTAACCCTAACCCTAACCCTAACCCTAACCCTAACCCTAACCCTAACCCTAACCCTAACCCTAACCCTAACCCTAACCCTAACCCTAACCCTAACCCTAACCCTAACCCTAACCCTAACCCTAACCCTAACCCTAACCCTAACCCTAACCCTAACCCTAACCCTAACCCTAACCCTAACCCTAACCCTAACCCTAACCCTAACCCTAACCCTAACCCTAACCCTAACCCTAACCCTAACCCTAACCCTAACCCTAACCCTAACCCTAACCCTAACCCTAACCCTAACCCTAACCCTAACCCTAACCCTAACCCTAACCCTAACCCTAACCCTAACCCTAACCCTAACCCTAACCCTAACCCTAACCCTAACCCTAACCCTAACCCTAACCCTAACCCTAACCCTAACCCTAACCCTAACCCTAACCCTAACCCTAACCCAACCCTAACCCTAACCCTAACCCTAACCCAACCCTAACCCTAACCCTAACCCTAACCCTAACCCTAACCCTAACCCTAACCCTAACCCTAACCCTAACCCTAACCCTAACCCTAACCCTAACCCTAACCCTAACCCTAACCCTAACCCTAACCCTAACCCTAACCCTAACCCTAACCCTAACCCTAACCCTAACCCTAACCCTAACCCTAACCCTAACCCTAACCCTAACCCTAACCCTAACCCTAACCCTAACCCTAACCCTAACCCTAACCCTAACCCTAACCCTAACCCTAACCCTAACCCTAACCCTAACCCTAACCCTAACCCTAACCCTAACCCTAACCCTAACCCTAACCCTAACCCTAACCCTAACCCTAACCCTAACCCTAACCCTAACCCTAACCCTAACCCTAACCCTAACCCTAACCCTAACCCTAACCCTAACCCTAACCCTAACCCTAACCCTAACCCTAACCCTAACCCTAACCCTAACCCTAACCCTAACCCTAACCCTAACCCTAACCCTAACCCTAACCCTAACCCTAACCCTAACCCTAACCCTAACCCTAACCCTAACCCTAACCCTAACCCTAACCCTAACCCTAACCCTAACCCTAACCCTAACCCTAACCCTAACCCTAACCCTAACCCTAACCCTAACCCTAACCCTAACCCTAACCCTAACCCTAACCCTAACCCTAACCCTAACCCTAACCCTAACCCTAACCCTAACCCTAACCCTAACCCTAACCCTAACCCTAACCCTAACCCTAACCCTAACCCTAACCCTAACCCTAACCCTAACCCTAACCCTAACCCTAACCCTAACCCTAACCCTAACCCTAACCCTAACCCTAACCCTAACCCTAACCCTAACCCTAACCCTAACCCTAACCCTAACCCTAACCCTAACCCTAACCCTAACCCTAACCCTAACCCTAACCCTAACCCTAACCCTAACCCTAACCCTAACCCTAACCCTAACCCTAACCCTAACCCTAACCCTAACCCTAACCCTAACCCTAACCCTAACCCTAACCCTAACCCTAACCCTAACCCTAACCCTAACCCTAACCCTAACCCTAACCCTAACCCTAACCCTAACCCTAACCCTAACCCTAACCCTAACCCTAACCCTAACCCTAACCCTAACCCTAACCCTAACCCTAACCCTAACCCTAACCCTAACCCTAACCCTAACCCTAACCCTAACCCTAACCCTAACCCTAACCCTAACCCTAACCCTAACCCTAACCCTAACCCTAACCCTAACCCTAACCCTAACCCTAACCCTAACCCTAACCCTAACCCTAACCCTAACCCTAACCCTAACCCTAACCCTAACCCTAACCCTAACCCTAACCCTAACCCTAACCCTAACCCTAACCCTAACCCTAACCCTAACCCTAACCCTAACCCTAACCCTAACCCTAACCCTAACCCTAACCCTAACCCTAACCCTAACCCTAACCCTAACCCTAACCCTAACCCTAACCCTAACCCTAACCCTAACCCTAACCCTAACCCTAACCCTAACCCTAACCCTAACCCTAACCCTAACCCTAACCCTAACCCTAACCCTAACCCTAACCCTAACCCTAACCCTAACCCTAACCCTAACCCTAACCCTAACCCTAACCCTAACCCTAACCCTAACCCTAACCCTAACCCTAACCCTAACCCTAACCCTAACCCTAACCCTAACCCTAACCCTAACCCTAACCCTAACCCTAACCCTAACCCTAACCCTAACCCTAACCCTAACCCTAACCCTAACCCTAACCCTAACCCTAACCCTAACCCTAACCCTAACCCTAACCCTAACCCTAACCCTAACCCTAACCCTAACCCTAACCCTAACCCTAACCCTAACCCTAACCCTAACCCTAACCCTAACCCTAACCCTAACCCTAACCCTAACCCTAACCCTAACCCTAACCCTAACCCTAACCCTAACCCTAACCCTAACCCTAACCCTAACCCTAACCCTAACCCTAACCCTAACCCTAACCCTAACCCTAACCCTAACCCTAACCCTAACCCTAACCCTAACCCTAACCCTAACCCTAACCCTAACCCTAACCCTAACCCTAACCCTAACCCTAACCCTAACCCTAACCCTAACCCTAACCCTAACCCTAACCCTAACCCTAACCCTAACCCTAACCCTAACCCTAACCCTAACCCTAACCCTAACCCTAACCCTAACCCTAACCCTAACCCTAACCCTAACCCTAACCCTAACCCTAACCCTAACCCTAACCCTAACCCTAACCCTAACCCTAACCCTAACCCTAACCCTAACCCTAACCCTAACCCTAACCCTAACCCTAACCCTAACCCTAACCCTAACCCTAACCCTAACCCTAACCCTAACCCTAACCCTAACCCTAACCCTAACCCTAACCCTAACCCTAACCCTAACCCTAACCCTAACCCTAACCCTAACCCTAACCCTAACCCTAACCCTAACCCTAACCCTAACCCTAACCCTAACCCTAACCCTAACCCTAACCCTAACCCTAACCCTAACCCTAACCCTAACCCTAACCCTAACC